>NC_084526.1:35080307-35380307 GCF_024500275.1 Phycodurus eques
CACAGAGAAATAATTACAAGTATTGAGTAAATAGTGAGTAACTTCAGATTTTCTTTAAACCACAGCATGAACATCAATAAAAAAAAATTACAAAATAAAATGTTACTGTGCAAATTCGGATGTTGCTGTGTGTGTGTTTGTATGCACAGTCAAACCTACAACACAACTGCAATTCACGGTGTTTTCTCAAGTTATAAGTGAGCTGAAATATCCACGTTTGGGCAGACAGTGCCAGACAAATGTTGTTTTTGTTCGTCTCAATGTAAACAAGAGTAGCGCACCGTTGCCTTCAGAGTAAAGACGACCTTCCCAAAATGGTCTCCACTTAGGGACGACGATCAGCCGGGCTGGCTTATCTCGTGTTAATACCTATGCCCGGAAAGCCCAATAGAAGACGTCGTGTGAGGTCATGTGACTTTGTTGTGTCGTTTGATTGGTGAACTAGACTAAAACGTCACTAGCGCTTAAATTGGATTGGCGCAAACAGCGTCCAATGCGGAAGTCTGAGTCGTAGTCTCGCGCACGAAATAGTTGATAAATAAGCAATAATTGATCAATAAAAGTAGCGAACGACATTTAGATCATTGCAATGAAATACAAGTACTGTTACTTCTTAACAGCAGAAGCGGCGGAAGTGTTTTTTCTGGTCTCGTCAACTTCTGTGACTTATCCAAAGCAGGTCCCGAGCGCACAGACGGATACGAGTCACGTAAATGGCCTATTTTGAGTCCAAAACGGCGAATTTTGCCGAGGCGACCGATTTGCATGTATGAATACACACATACACATAGGTCTGAAAGATGTTGGGAAATCCCACACAGATGGGTTTTATCAATGACATCTTCAAGTCAGCAACAACTAGTTTTAGTACAACCCCAATTCCAGTGAAGTTAGGTTTGTGTTTTAACATAAATAAAAACAGACTACAACGATTTGCAAATCATGTTCAAACTATATTTAATTGACTACACTACAAAGACAAGATATTTAATGTTCAAACTGATAAACTTCATTGTTTTTAGCGAATAATCAGTAACTTAGAATTTTATAGCTGCAACACGTTCAAAAGAAGCTTGGACAGGGTCATGTTTACCACTGTGTACCATCACCTTATTCTTTTAACAACGTTCAATAAACGTTTGGGAACTGAGGACACTAATTGTTGAAGCTCTGTAGGTGGAATTCTTTCCCATTGTTGCTTGATGTACAGCTTCAGCACTTCAATAGTCCGGGGTCTCCCTTGTCGTATTTTTCGCTTCATAATGCGCCACACATTTTCAATGGGATACAGGTCTGGATTGCAGGCAGGCCAGTCTAGTACCCGCACTCTTTTACTACGAAGCCACGCTGTTGTAACAAGTGCAGAATGTGGTTTGGCATTGTCTTGCTGAAATAAGCAGGGACATCCATGAAAAAGACGTTGCTTGGATGGCAGCATATGTTTCTCCAAAACCTGTATGTACCTTTCAGCATTAATGGTGCCTTCACAGATGTAAAAGTTACCCACGCCAATGGCACTAATACAGCCCCATACCATCACAGATGCTGGCTTTTGAACTTTGCGTCCATAACAGTCCGGATGGTTCTTTTCCTCTTTGGCCCGGAGGAGACACGACGTCCACAATTTCCCAAAACAATTTTGAATGTGGACTCGTCGGACCACAGAACACTTTTCCACTTTACATCAGTCCATCTTAGATGAGCTCGGGCTCAGAGAAGCCGGCGGCGTTTCAGGGTGTTTTTGATGAATGGCTTTTGCTTTGCATAGTAGAGTTTCAAGTTGCACTTACGGATGTAGCGCCGAACTGTATTTACTGACATTGGTATTCTGAAGTGTTCCTGAGCCCATGTGGTGATATCCTTTACACATTGATGTCGGTTTTTGATGCAGTGCCATCTGAGGGATCGAAGGTCACGGGCATTCAATGTTGGTTTTTGGCCTTGCCGCTTACGTGCAGTGATTTCTCAGATTATCTGAACCTTTTGATGATATTATGGACCGTAGATGATGAAATCCCAAATTCCTTGCAATTGTACGTTGAGGAACATTGTCCTTAAACTGTTCCACTATTTTCTCACGCACTTATTCACAAAGAGGTGAACCTCGCCCCATCTTTGCTTGTGAATGACTGAGCAATTCAGGGAAGCGCCTTTTATACCCAATCATGGTACCCACCTGTTCCCAATTAGCCTGTTCACCCGTGGGATGTTCCAAACAGGTGTTTGATGAGCATTCCTCAACTTTCTCAGTCTTTTTTGACACCTGTCCCAGCTTTTTTGAAACATGTTGCAGCCATAAAATTCTGAGTTAATGATTATTTGCTCAAAACAATCAAGTTTATCAGTTTGAACATTAAATATCTTGTCTTTGTAGTGTATTCAATTAAATATAGGTTGAACATGATTTTCAAATCATTGTATTCTGTTTTTATTTATGTTTAACACAACATCCCAATTTCATTGGATTTGGGGTTGTACAATGTACAGTAGATTTCAGACTACGGTACCCTAGGATTCATACTTGTTTTGGTACATTCTTTTTTTGGGGGGGGGGTGGAGATGAAGGATGTCTTAAATTGTCAGTGTAACACAATGGGATCAGGTGCACTTACCAGCTGTTGCACCTGTCACAGCCTTGGTAATGGCGCTGCTAGCCACAGCTCTATTTCTGTTCAACAGTTCTTCATAATCTCTCTCCCCCCTGAGACATTCGCAAAGAACAAAGATACACCGGCAGACAGAGAAATTGTTAAATTGATCAATGAATAAATGAATAATGGAAACAATATGACATTTTACATAACTATTTCATAGTTATGTAAAATGAATGATGGTTGGGCAAATATTTAAATTGCATGCATCCTCACTTTGGTTGACTGTAAGCATGACTTCTGTGTCTGTCTTGTACTGGGGTAAAGTAAGCTGGATTTATATGCATACTTGGAGGCGGTTGGCTCAGCACATTGAAAGGTGGAGGGGGAAACAGATGCAGTGGCGGGATGTTGGGTGGCACAGATTGGAAGGGAGAGGGTGGCTGGCCAGGGAAAGGGCTGGAATGTGAGGGAAATACATTTCCAAGTGGATTTGATGGAATGGGAGTGGGTATACTGGGAGGATTGGTATCCCATGAAAATGTTGAGGAGCTCTGCACATCAGTGTCCTTAGAATGACAGCGCATTGGGAATCCTGTGAGGAGCACATTTGTTTTGTGAGTCAAGGTAATATTTACAACACAATTAATATGCTAATGCATGAAAATTGTGGTACTCTTACGTTTATTAGCAGCGTCCTCAAACACACTGAAGTTTTGTTGAGTGGCAAAACGGCAGTCGATGCTTTCCCCATCCAAAGTACATTGGGGAATTTTCTCCAATAATATTTTTAATGAATTTTCAGAAGTCACCACCACCTTTGCATAGCTGCAGTAAAGAGATGAAGAAATGCAAAAAAAAAAAAAAAAAAAAAAAATCAACCCTTTGTCAAGTCCTTTAATCGGTTTATGCAATGTTAGCATACAGTAGCTAACTGCAAACAGCCACACAAAGCTTAAATGCTTTTTTAAAATTTTTGAATAAGAGAAGAGTCACTTACCCTCTTGATTGGCCATTTGCTTTGTTTTCTGCAAATTTGATTTCATCAATATCCCCCACCCCTAATTTTTGGGCCAACCGCAGGAGGTCCTGGTCAGATGTCCACTAAAAGGTATTGAATATGGGGGGATGAGAAGAACATTAGTACTGGTTATTTTACAGCAGGATTCTACAACAGGTAGTTTGCAAGCTATTCTAAGTCTCTTCGTGTTTTTATAACCATTCAATTCACTAAGATCCTGCCTTTTCTTAATTACAGATTATTACAAAATGCCACTTAGACAGTATATTCAGTGTTTTGACTTGCTATATAAACAGGACTACACGGAAATAAAATGCCAGCAGGTCTGAGCTGCTTTTATTTTTTTTTTGTCAAAGTAGTTCTTCAGTGGAAAAAAAACCCACACCATTGGAGCACAAAAAGAAAGATTTGTATTGTATCCCATATGTTTAAAATACTGACCATGTTCCGATAAAACTCTTAGCCATTCATGTACTCAAATTGAATTGAAGTAAAGGCATTATAATCAAATTTTCACTTAGAGCACGAGTTCCCGCTTGGAACCACAGTATGTTGTTCCAATATGAAGAGACTGAAATGTGATTCAGTATCACACTTTCGAAGATTAGAATTTTGTTTTAAAAGTATTATTTTATTGCCTATCAAGCACACCACCAATACTGTGACAACTTTGAAATGTGTGTACTCATTTTAATGTAGCTACTGTATGTATGATGTACCAACTCACCCAAGAGAAATTCCCAATATATAATGAGAATCTTCGTAACAGTTTTTTTTCTTTTCCATCTGCTTTCACTTTGTCCACTTTATCCTCTGCTTTAGTTGGTGTTTTCCTACCAGCATCTGAATTCAAAGTCGTATTCTTGTCTTGCTCAACTGAACCGGAAAGCACAGCGTCGTCGAAAAGGTCATTTGTTTCATCGATTCGATACAAATCCTGTGGTGGGAATTAAAAGATCAGCATCTTCTACATTTCATAATGTGCAGTGTGTGTAACTAAACAACACCACACGGACTCCTCAGCACCGTTTGTCCTATGCAAGTATGGCACGGAGGTCATGCTTGCAGGATGAATAGTAGAACAGTTCATAAAAAGTAAGCTAATGGTTGTGACACATGGAAACGTTCATGCAAACTAAAGCAGGCGCAGTTGTCTCTGCTTTTGCAGTAAAAGCTACAAGAATCAAGACTCACCTCGTCGCTTGGATTCTGGTCACTGTACGACTCTTGGTTCGCCTTTTTGGATGTACTCAGTCCGGCCGCAGCCATCCCGAGGGCCAGAGATCATTCAAAGGATGACGACGATGGCAATGCTGTATCTGTTTTTGTTTTGTTAGTTTTTTTAGCTGGAGACTTTAGATGTGCACATTCACACTTGGTGCAGCATCAACGAAGGGAGGGAAAAAATGATGCTGGGTGATGTACACTTTTGTTGACGTCGAGCATTCGTTAAGGTTAGCAAACGTTGGGAGCGGATATTTTACAATAGTTGCGCATTAGTATATAAGAGTAGCACGACAACACAATGCGTTGTAAAATAAAGTTTAATGTCAATAATAATAATAAAGTCTCCCCACCGGTTATTTCGATTTCGACAGTTTCGCATTGGGCCACTGTCGCTCGTGTTGCTAACGTACCTCCCTGGCCATGTGTTTATGCTAAATGTTACCGGTTAGCAACATACGAAACATTGGTTCCGACGCCTTGGTCGAATGTGATGGACGGGGACGTTAATACACACGTTCGAACGGATTTAATTGTAAACGAGCTTGTTTTCTAATAGCTTTGTTTCCTATGTGGAATACTGTGTAATGAGAACTTTAACTGAGACAAACGCAACTGTTATATTCGCGACAATGCGTCACGTGTCTAGCGTGGGCCAATCACATCACATCACATGTGACGTAAAGGGACGTTTTTTTTCTCTCTTAAATTTGACGGCTGACAAGTCGTCTCTGCAAAGGTCATAATCGGAACCTCAGAAGTCAAATGCTGGCCTCGGTGATTACCAAAAGAGTGAGTTTTATATTTTTGCAAGCACTACTTCCTTTTCGTGGCTTTAGAACTACTATTACAGTGTTACGGTGCTTTCGATCGATGTACCGTACATGTAATATAGCCATAAACTGGAACATATATCTGCTGTGTTGCATATTAGGCCATATACTTAATTGATATTTTACATTTAGATGTCTACATCTCTACGTGTGTCTTGTGCTGAGCTGGGGTAGTTGTACAACAGGCCCGCACGGGACATGATGCGACTCTCCTTTGCCGTGTTTTGTCATTGGCAACGTGTATTCTGGAACAGCGAGACGAACAAATCTATTGTTTTTCCACTTACCGCAGATCGTACCACCTTGTCTAGATTAAATGGACTTTGGTACCATATCACAGAACTATATTTGCTAAATTGCATCGCATCTGTTCTGTTAATAGCGTAAGTATAACCCTTCCTCTGGAATTAACCGTGGGACACTTGGGCTGTCTGGTTCAAATTTAGGAGCACCTGTTAAGGTGTAAAGCTGCATGCAATTGAAAAGAAGAAAAACATTTGATTTTGCCTCCCACGTCTGCATAACACGTGTTGTTGGTCTGAATCGTTTACATATGGGGTGGTATAAAAATATATTTCAGACATCTTGCATCAACATGTTGACTGGCCCACCTTTGCGAAGGTAATAAAATGCACAAGTTACTCTGCGTCTTCAAAGATGTATTTCAGGTATTCACGATGACAGAACCAGTAATCTTTTCCGCAACTCAACTTTATACTGATAGGTAAACCGAATTGACAGTAAGTCTTTGAAGAACCAAGCAAAAATGCTTGACATGACATGAAATCGTCATGAAAACCCATGATGATGTGGGAGGCTTCAGTTTAGAATAATACTTCATTGCATACTACTTTAGCACCTAGGAGAGGAGACAAGAATGCGCGAAAGAACCTTAGATGATCACACTAAAGTACTGTAGTGAAGAAGGTGGGTGTGCTGCATTAGTAGTGACATTAATTGGGTTTTCATTCCCTCTAAGTTTTAAGATGCAGTTTCCTGCAACTGTACAATGTTATTAAATTGTATAAATAAATACAGCATGTGCTGTGAGAGGGGGTTGGAGTGGTTGTCACATTAGATACACAACACCGATCTTTTGTAATTTTTCATTGTTTTTTTTTTTTTTTTTATAGAGACTGAGGAGAAAGATAGTCAGCATTGTGAAAATACACTTGTACAGCCCGCCCCAAAATCAATTTCAGTTTTAACTGTCATTGGTTAAATAGATTCCCAAATTCAACATATAGAAAAAACAGAACTGTAGAACAGTTGAATTGTGTGAGATTTCATTTCTTTTAATAACGCTTGTAGTCTCACGTCAGCTGGTGACAGGTATGTGCCAGACAGCACGGATACCTGTGATCGCTGGGCTGGTAACGACCCGTTGTTACCGTGGCGATGCACCTGATGATGCCAGAACTGACCTGATTGAGATCCCCTTGCCCCCTTGGGAGGAAAAGCCCGGAGAGCCCATTGACATCAAGAGACGGCGCCTGCTCTATGAGAGTCGTAAAAGGGGCATGTTGGAGAACTGCATTTTGCTCAGGTTATTAAAGACTGAAGTTATTAATTAGCGTTACACCTCACGCCTCATTAAGAAAACTGCTATTTTACAAATTATGTACAACTAAAGGCTTGTTAAGTATATTCACCTGCATTATTTAGTCCTGCACCAAACAAACAAACAAAACAAAAATCAGACTTTACAAATATAACAATGCTCAATTTAGAATGACATTGTCAGCGAGTTATTAATTGAACAATATATATGTAGGGGTTTTCCCTTTCACGTAAACTAAATAGAAACACATTCCAATATGATGCAGTGCAGATGACAAATTAAGATTGACATTCCAAATCGAGCATTGTTTTAAAGGTACATGTGTTCAATCTCACATCATGCAGGCGATCAAACGTTGTGGCCAGTGACTAAAGTACTAAAGTACTACAATTCTTTGATGTGATCAGATAGTACAGGTAACTGTCAACTGTTTTGTTTAAAGTTACTCCATGTTTTCAAATGTGTTCACTTTGCATTTGCAGGGACTAAAGATTTTCTCTTGCCCCTGTAGCCTTTTTGCCAAGCGATACTTGAATACAATGAGTGAGACCCAGCTGCAGCAGTATGACAGACTAATCAATGAACCAAGCAATGACTGGGACATCTACTACTGGGCAACAGGTGATACAGTCTTTTAATGGATGTCTTTCCTGAAAACTGATATTGTTTATGGACTGCTCTGAGCACCCAAATTTGGATCATTTTTTTGTGGACTTGGCATGTTCTCCCCATACCCCTTGTACACTTGTGGGTACTCCACGTCTTCATTTAATTGAACAGGTTTTGACCTTTTAGTTCCTCTTTTTAGTTTTAATTTTTGCATTAAAATGAATATATTCGGCGGCACGGTGAACGACTGGTTAGAGCATCTGCCTCACAGTTCTGAGAACCGGGGTTCAATCCCCGCCTGTGTGGAGTTTGCATGTTCTCCCCGTGCCTGTGTGGGTTTCCTCCGGGCTCTCCGGTTTCCTCCCACATCCCAAAAACATGCATTGTAGGTTAATTGAAAACTCTAAATTGCCCGTCGGTGTGAATGTGAGTGCGAATGGTTGTTTGTTTCTATGTGGCCTGCGATTCGCTGGCAACCAGTTCAGGGTGTACCCCGCCTCCTGCCCGATGATAGCTGGGATAGGCTCCGGCACGCCCGCGACCCTAGTGAGGAGAAGCGGCTCAGAAAATGGATGGATGAATATATTCTCTTTTTCTGTTGTTTTTGAGATCCAAGTCCAAATATAAGGAGAATAAATAATATAGTTTTTTTTTCTGAGACTATCCATCCATTTCTTTGTGCCACAGATCCTCATTAGGGTCGCCCACCAAACTGTAGGCAAGAGGCCGTGGGTACACCCTGAACTGGCACATGTGGACAAACACCCATTCACTCTGACATTCACATCTACGGACAATTTCAATGAACCTAACATGCTGGTTTTGTGAATTTGTGGGGAAGGGGTACGCGAAGAAAACTCACGGTTGGAACATGCAGACTCCACACAGGAAAGCCGGAGCCTGGATTCACCACTTAATCACAGTGCCGCCGTAGAGAATCTCGTCAAGTTATATTTTATGATACAATAGGTTTAAAAAAATAATGAACTCCAGTTCTCAGTATTCTTGCACATCGACATTAGATTACTATCAGTATCCGTACTTTGATATTTGGCTCAGACTGATGTATTACTTTGTACGTGTGTGGGTTGTTAAACTAATTTTTCAAAATGACTTAATCTGGGGAAAAAAACTTTTTTTCTAAAATGTGCAACTTTATTCTTGTAATATTACCAGTTTAATCTTGAAAATATATGACTTAAATATTGTAGTGGAATTTTTCTTTTCTTTTAGTGGGCCCCGAATACTAGCTTTTAAAAGTGATCTTTTCATTATGTTTTTAAATACTGTAACCTCATGTGAAATGGTGTGTGGGCTAATTGCTTATCGATTAAATGATTTCTGATTGATTGCTCGGTTGATACGCTGCCATAATTTATTCCTTTCCCCCCTTACTATTAATGTTTCCTTTTTGTAATATTGGGACAAGAGTGGATTCACTTTCAGTTTCGCTTGCAGAGGCACAGCCCACCCCAGACGTTTACCAAGGAGAGATCATGGATATGCTAAAGGAGTTCACAAAGAATCGCAATCAGGAACAGAGGTTGGATGCACCTAGCTTGGAATACTTGGAAAAGGAAGGCTAACAAGGATCCCCCCTCTTGGATTATTTTTCAATTAAGTACTAATTCCTCCCACATCCCAAAAACATGCACGTTAGGTTAATCGAAGACTCTAAATTGCCCGTAGGTGTGAAAGTGAGGGCGAATGGTTGTTTGTGTCTATGTGCCCTGCGATTGGCTGGCAACCGGTTCAGGGTGTACCCCGCCCCCTGCCCGACGATAGCTGGGATAGGCTCCAGCACTCCCGCGACCCTTGTGAGGATAAGCGGCTCAGAAAATGGATGGATGGATGGACCTACTATGGAAGCCCTCTGGCTGAACTACTATACTTGATCAAAGCAGTTGGGCTGCAATACATTGAAGACATTTTATTCTTCTTATATCCACTTGTGCCTTGCTATCTGAGGCTTAAAATTGGAGGCCTGAAAAATGATTAGTGCGTGAGAGATAGCATGGACGAATATAAACTGCAGTACAATATTCATGTTGCATAAAATATACTGTAAATCATTTGTTTTTATGCTGTCATTGTGATGTGTCAATCACAAGCATGTTATTTAATAAATGTACTGAAGAACTGAAGAGTGATTCGTTCGTTGAACTTATAGTTCGGGATCCGTTAGACACCAGTGATTCGTTCGACGAACGTCTTTTTTTGTGATCCGCTAAGGAGCGATGTACGAGTACGAAGAATGATTCGTTCGCGCAAGGAACGACGTACCACGCCGTGAACGTCCTCCTGAGTGATTTTAACCGCAAGTCCTGATGCGCTCGCAGGGATAGCTTTCACTAGCAGCTGTTTCTTCATGCTAAAGGTTCATGTTGAGTCAGTCAAGCACACGGAAACAAGCACACATTTAAAATAAATGTAAATTAATCATAAATGTATATACGTACACATACATATCATTCCCTCTGTGTCTCTAATGTGATTATGAAAGCTTTTCATTTCCTAATGATAAAAATACGTTAAACTTATATAGCGGTTCTCATGACACTCAAAGACGCTTGCCACTAAACAGATGACAATATCAGTAAGGCGAGTGAGCAGGAAGCCTGGGTGGCAGGGGCTGGTGTCAGCGACGCTGTCCACCGCGGTGGAATGCAGAAAAGTCACGGCGGCTGGCGAAAGCCTCGCTGGTCATAAGGGGACACGGAAGGCCGTGCGGTAGCTGAGCTCCCTGCACACGTTCACGAGTCCCAACCGACGCCAGGTGTTCAAGAGCTTTCTGAGAGAGAGAAAGATAGGTGATCATTTAGATTAAGTTTTGTTTCGTATTGTTTTTTTTGTTGTTTTTTTTTAAATCGCCCCCGCCTTTCCTAGTTTACATACATGACAACAAAATCCACAGCGAACGTGAACCTCATGGATGGATCATTAACTGAATCAGGAAGCACTTGAATGATTTTGTGAAAAAAAATACTGAACGATTCGGAGAACGAATTGGTTCGAATGATTCAGTACACTCAAAAGAACTGCCGTGCGCATCACTAACGTCAACCAACCAATGTTAATGCGCATGCGCCGGAATGAGGCCCGATGATATGTCAAATGAGACATTAGCAGCTGAAATCTTTACTTTTGAAGTGCTACGGCAATTGTGTCTTCTTTTTGAGCAGGAATGCAGATAAGTGCAACAGTAACAACTTGAACAGTGTGAATTATAATGTTAAAAATACACACATGACAATTGTCATTGCTTTGGCTCCAGCTCAAGAGAGACTTTAAATGCTACTGGAAGTTTTATTTTTTCTTCTTCTTCTTTTTTTCTGCACTGCACTGATTCACGTTGGCCCTGTCCCATTTCAAATGAGTTAAAAAGTCTGAGATTCTGCCAAAACAATATTGATAGCCAAAATGCCTGCTAGCCAGAAGGTGAGCAGCACTGGGTTTGTTTACTCACTAGGCATGTGGCTAGAGCTATCTCCACTTCTTGTCCCCTGCGTACTATGTTCTGTGTGCAGCCTTAATAATTACTCCATCATATTACATGACGCTGGATTTGATTATTTAAAATTTTATGACTAATTTTGAACAGAAGTCAATGAAAGATTGTGGCAAGCTTTAGCAGGCCACATGAAAACATGTGGAGGGCTGGATCTTGTCCGCAGGCCTGGAGTTTGACACCGGTCAATAGGGGAACCTATATTTATGGTAATAACTGTATTTCTTACGTAATACATTTTTACACTTGCACTGTCATATTTCTTACAATACATTTTTACACCTGCTGTGTAAATTCTTGTCCAGCAGGTGGCGACAATGTATGATCTACTCCAACCATTGAGGATGTGACGCAAATGTCTACAGTAGCCTCCGACTATAAATAGATAATATAACCACATATAAACCATATTCATTTGCCGTACTTTTTACAAGTAAACGTGGCAATTATAAAAGATCCAAACCACCCATATTTCATTTGTCTTCTGACTTTATCTTCAAAGTTATCCCACGTGTTATAATATTCATATGGGTCCTTTGTAAGCCTCTTTGCCTCTAGATTTCAGAGAGTAAGCCAATCTTTTTATTGCATCCTAAGCACCACTGAAATTGTTTTTCCTGTGAAATCTAATAAGTGTTAGCTCTGAGGCATTTAAATACGGCTCCATACTCACGTCCCTTCATTGTAACCCTCAACTGCCGAATGGATGAGAAAAGCCTTCTGGCCAGATGTGTGCAGATTATTAAATTAGATCAAGCCTGCTTCTGCATGCTCGTGCAATTACAGTGTTCACATAAATCTGACAAGGTGTTTTAATGTTACACAATAAACAGAACGCTCTCATGTTGACCACAATTTGCACGACCTATTAAAATAGGTTGGAATGTTTGCATCGTTCAATTATTCTTAGCTTCCTTTGTTACAGCAGACCCCCTTTGTGACGAGAAGCTTCAAAAGATTTTAGTTTTTGGTTGATATCTTCACTTTATTTTGGGAGAGGTATAATTGCCTCCAAAAAAAAAAATTTCAGCCAGAATTCATGCAAACGTTAGGTCACGAGAAATACATAATGATTAAAAGGCACTACCTCAAAATTGTTCCCTGAGAATGCTGTTGTGGAGCATCAATAGTGTTTTGGGATTCTATTTATAAGTTTATATATGTAAATCATTTAGTTGTTCTGTTAGACACAAGTTTGCTATGTATTCCAGCCCTTCTTTGTTATTGTTAGTTGGTGTCTTTTGGGATTTTAATTTCACAGTACGTGTAACACTTTGCACTGTGGACCGATTCGACCATTAAATCCCCAAAATATGGAGGTTGCTGTTAGTGGGCAATACCACAAATTTCCTTACCGATGCGGAACAAGATAAAATAGAGGCTCCTATTGCTGATATTGCTTGAAGTGATGAATAAAAGTTACATTGAAAAGAGTCATCAATCTCAAATAATAATTATACACTGTTAGACATTTCATAGGGTTTTTACAACTTTACAACTTACTGGCATGTCACCTCTCTGTCAGGGAAGGAGCCCGACCTGGTGTGTGAGGTCGAGAAGTTCCGACTAGATATAGATGGACTCGCCTCCACGCACAGCTTGGGCTCTGGTACCAGTCCTCTCGAGAGGGGTTGGACTCTCTTCCACTCTGGAGTTGCCCACGGTGAGAGGCGCCGAGCAGGTGTGGGTATACTCCCCGGCTCTGCACCTGTACGTTGGGGGTTCATCCCGGTGGACGAGAGGGTAGCCTCCCTCCGCCTTCGGGTGGGGGGACGGGTCCTGACTGTTGTTTGTGCCTATGCACCAAACAGCAGTTCAGAGTACCCACCCTTTTTGTAGTCCTTGGAGGGGGTGCTGGAGAGCGCTCCCGCTGGGGACTCCATCGTTCTACTGGGGGACTTCAATGCTCACGTGGGCAATGACAGTGAGACCTGGAAAGGCGTGATTGGGAGGAACGGCCCCCCCGATCAGAACCCGAGCGGTGTTCTGTTATTGGACTTCTGTGCTCGTCACGGATTGTCCATAACGAACACCATGTTCAAGCATAAGGGTGTCCGCATGTGCACTTGGCACCAGGACACCCTAGGTCGCAGTTCGATGATCGACTTTGTGGTCATGTCATCGGACTTGTGGCCGCATGTCTTGGACACTCGGGTAAAGAGAGGGGCGCAGCTGTCAACTGATCACCAGTTGGCTCCGATGGTGGGGGAAGATGCCGGTCCGACATGGCAGGCCCAAACGTATTGTGAGGGTCTGCTGGGAACGTCTGGCGGAATCCCCTGTCAGAAGGAGTTTCAACACCCACCTCCGACAGAACTTTGCTCATGTTTCGGGTGAGGCGGGGGACATCGAGTCCGAGTGGATCATGTTCCGCGCCTCCATTGCTGAGGCGGCCGACCGGAGCTGTGGCCATAAGGTGGTCGGTGCCTGTCGTGGCGGCAATCCCCGAAACCGTTGATGGACACCAATGGTGAGGGATGCCGTCAAGCTGAAGAAGGAGTCATTTCGGGCCTTTTTGGCCTGTGGGACTCCTGAGGCAGCTGGTGGGAAATGCGGAATGCAGCTTTGGTGGTCGCTGAAGCAAAAACTCGGGCATGGGAGGAGTGCGGTGAGGCCATGGAGAAAGACTTCCGGAGGGCTTCGAGTAAATTCTGGTCCACCATCTGACGTCTCAGGAGAGGGAAGCAGTGCACCATCAACACTGTGTATAGTGGGGATGGGGCGCTGCTGACCTCGACTCGGGACGTTGTGAGCCGGTGGGGAGAATACTTCGAAGACCTCCTCAATTCCACCGACACGCCTTCCCATGAAGGAGCAGAGTCTGGGTTCTCTGAGGCGGGTTCTCCTATCTCTGGGGTTGAGGTCGTCGAGGTGGTTAAAAAGCTCCTTGGTGGCAAGGCCCCAGGGGTGGATGAGATTCGCCTGGAGTTCCTCAAGGCTCTGGATGTTGTAGGGCTGCCCTGGTTGACACGCCTCTGAAACATCACGTGGACATCGGCGACAGTGCCTCTGGATTGGCAGACTGGGGTGGTGGCCCCCCTTTTTAAGAAGGGGGACCGAATCAGAATCAGAATCAGAATCAGAATCATCTTTATTTGCCAAGTATGTCCAAAACACACAAGGAATTTGTCTCCGGTAGTTGGAGCCGCTCTAGTACAACAAACAGTCAATTTACAGAACACTTTGGGGACATAAAGACATTGACAAAAAACAATTGTGCAAAAAGATGCAGAGTCCTCTAGCACTTAGAGCAGTTCGAACGACTAATATTGCAATAGTCCGGTGCAATGACCATTGTGCAAAGGGCGCTGAGACTTCAAGGAGTGTATGCGGTTTAAAGTGACAAGTAGTGCGATCATCTGGGACAATGTCGGTTGTGCAAATGTTACAGATACTCCTCAATCAGTGTGCAAATGGAGCAGATGCTACTCTGGCATGAGTGGCCAGTATATGCAAATAGTGCAGCATGGCGAGACAACTACAGTGAGTGCACAAGTAATAAATAATTGGCCCCACAGAAATGTGACAACGAACTCAAGTCAAAAAATTGCCAGCTTGTTGTAATGGAATTATAGGTTAGGTGTTTAAGAAGTTGATCGCAAGAGGGAAGAAGCTGTTGGAATGTCTACTAGTTCTAGTTAGCGTTGATCGGTAGCGCCTACCTGAGGGAAGGAGCTGGAAGAGCTGGTGACCGGGGTGCAGACGGTCCGAGAGGATTTTGCACGCCCTTGTCTTAGTTCTGGCAGCGTGCAAGTCCTCAATGGTGGGTAGGGGGTTACCGACAATCCTTTCAGCAGTTTTGATTGTCCGTTGCAGTCGGAGCTTGTCCTTTTTTGTAGCAGCACCAAACCAGACTGTGATGGAAGAACACAGGACCGATTCGATGACCGCTGTGTAGAACTGTCTCAGCAGCTCCGGTGGCAGGCCGTGCTTTCTCAGAAGCCGCAGGAAGTACATCCTCTGCTGGGCCTTTTTGAGGACGGAGTTGATGTTGTTCGCCCACTTCAGGTCCTGAGAGATTGTAATTCCCAGGAACTTGAAGGTCTCGACGGTTGACACAAGGCAGCTGGACAACGTGAGGGGCAGCTGTGGCGAAGGATGCCTCCTGAAGTCCACGATCATCTCTACCGTCTTGAGCGTGTTCAGCTCCAGGTTGTGTCGCCCGCACCACAGCTCCAGCCGCTCCGCTTCCTGTCGATATGCAGACTCGTCACCGTCCTTGATGAGGCCGATGACAGTGGTGTCATCTGCAAACTTCAGGAGCTTGACAGTCGGGTTCGCTGAGGTGCAGTCGTTCGTGTAGAGAGAGAAGAGCAGCGGAGAGAGGACACAACCTTGGGGCGCCCCAGTGCTGATGCTGCGTGTGGATGAGGTGGCCTCCCCCAGCCTGACCTGCTGTGTCCTGCCCGTCAGAAAGCTGTAAATCCACTGGCAGATGGCAGGTGAGACGCTGAGCTGGAGAAGCTTGGTTGAAAGGAGTTCAGGGATGATGGTGTTGAACGCTGAGCTGAAGTCCACGAACAGGATCCTCACGTAGGTCCCTGCACTGTCGAGGTGTTCTAGGATGAAGTGCAGTCCCATGTTGACTGCATCATCCGCAGACCTGTTCGCTTGGTAGGCAAACTGCAGGGGGTCCAGCAGGGGACCTGTGACACTCTTGAGGTGGTCCAGCACGAGACGTTCAAAGGACTTCATGACCACAGATGTCAAAGCGACAGGCCTGTAGTCATTCAGACTAGAGATTGCAGGTTTCTTGGGGACTGGAATGATGGTGGAGCGTTTGAAGCAGGATGGAACTTCGCACATTTCCAAAGATCTGTTAAAGATCTGAGTGAAGACTGGAGCGAGCTGGTCCGCGCAGACTTTGAGGCAGGATAGGGACACATGGTCCGGTCCTGTTGCTTTGTTAATCTTCTGTTGTTTGAAGATGCGTCTCACATCCTGTTCATGGATGGTTAACGCAGAAGTCAGAGGTGTGGTTGTGGTCGCGGGTGCGGCCGGGTTGGTGTGTGGAGTGAAACTGTCCTTTTCAAATCTGCAATAGAAGGTATTCAAGTCGTTGGCTAGTGTGCTATTGTTCTCAGCTTGGGGGGATCGTCGCTTGTAATTAGTCAGCGATTGGAATGCACGCCAGACTGATTTCGAGTCGTTCGCGCTAAACTGTTTTTCCAACTTTGCTGCATAGATCCTCTTTGCAATGTTAATTTCTTTAGTAAGCTGGTTTCTAGCTCGATTATACAGGGCCCTGTCCCCGCTCTGATATGCATCTTCCTTAGCTTGGCGAAGCTGCTTAAGTTTAGCAGTGAACCACGGCTTGTTGTTGTTGAATGTCCGAAATGATTTTGTTGGTACACAAACCTCTTCACAGAAACTGATATAGGATGTGACAGTGTCCGTATATTCATCCAGGCTGCCAGCTGAATTTTCAAAGACACTCCAGTCTGTGCAGTCTAAACAGCTTTGAAGTTCCATCTTTGCTTCATTGGTCCACTTTTTGACTGTTTTCACTGTAGGCTTCGCACATTTAAGCACTTGCTTGTACGTCGGTATTAAGTGAATTAAGCAGTGATCAGACGAGCCCAGGGCTGCACGAGGTATAGCACGGTATGCGTTTTTTACCGTAGTGTAGCAGTGGTCTAAAGTATTATTTTCCCTGGTAGGACAGTCGATGTGCTGCTTGTATTTAGGGAGTTCGTGGTTGAGTTTAGCTTTGTTAAAGTCCCCGAGAATAATGAGGGGTGAGTCAGGGTGTTTTTTTTTCAATTTCGTTGACTTGTTCGGCGAGCGTTAGCAATGCGGCGCTCGTGTTAGCTTGCGGTGTGATATAGACTCCAGCCAGTATAAACGATGCAAACTCACGTGGCGCGTAAAATGGTTTACAGTTCAGAAACAGCGACTCCAAATGCGGGCTGCAGTGTGTGCTGAGCACCGTGACGTCCGTACACCATTTTTCGTTTATATGGAGGCATATCCCGCCGCCCTTCGTTTTTCCCGATGATTCCATGTCGCGGTCCGCTCGATGAATGTTGAAGCCGGGAAGCGTGACGGCGCCATCGGGTACAGCGTCGCAAAGCCAGGTCTCCGTGAAGCACATGGCCGCGGAACGTCCGAAGTCTTTACTGGTCTTTAACAGAAGATGAAGCTCGTCCATTTTGTTGGGTAGGGAGCGTACATTCGCGAGGTGGATCGACGGGAAGGCCAATCTGTGTCCTCTCTTGCGGAGTTTCACCTGAATTCCGGCTCGTTTTCCTCTGTGGCGCCGCTTCCGCATCCATGCGCCGAAAACCGCGGACGCCGCTCCGGTGAGTAACTCGGGGAAAAAACTGAGCGGATTTTCGAAAGTTGGTGACAGAAAGTCCGGAGTAGCCTCCTTGATGGTTAGCAGGTCTCCCCTTGTGTAAGTGAGTCGTGTAAGGTCTCCAAAGACGGACGAAAAACACAAAAACGAAGACAATACTAGAGAGCGCGTTACCGAGGCGGCCACACTGGTAGGCGCCATCTTGGTGTGTTCCAACTACAGGGGGATCACACTCCTCAGCCTCCCTGGTAAGGTCTATTCAGGGGTGCTGGAAAGGAGGGTCCGTCAGGAAGTTGAATCCCAGATTAAGGAGGAGCAGTGTGGTTTTCGTCCTGGCCGTGGAACAGTGGATCAGCTCTACACCCTTGGCAGGGTCCTCAGGGGTGAATGGGAGTTCGCCCAACCAGTCTACATGTGTTTTGTGGACTTGGAGAAGGCGTTCGACCGTGTCCCTCGGGTGGTCCTGTGGGGGGTGCTTCGGGAGTATGGATTTCCGAACCCCCTGATACGGGCTGTCCGGTCCCTGTACGACCGGAGTCAGAGTTTGGTCCGCATATCCGGCAGTAAGTCGGACTCGTTTCCTGTGAGGATTGGACTCCGCCAAGGCTGCCCTTTGTCACCGATTCTGTTCATAACTTTCATGGACAGAATTTCTAGGCGCAGCCGAGGCGTAGAGGGGGTCTCAACAGTGTTGCCAGTCGCAACAGTGTTGCCAGTAAATTACTGTAAACTTGAATTATTAGGAAGTAACTTTACTTGAAAAAAAAATGGCAAGCGAGTAGTCTAAATTGGGTTCTAGAAGCATTTACATTTTGCAACAATGATTATCTTTTTCTGCAACGATGCTGCATTTATAGTGTTCAATATTTCAACACAATATATATTTGCGATCATCTTCTTTCTTGTATAATCGTATTTTCTTGCATGTGTCTTTTGTTATATACACAGCTTATTATTTACACTGAAATGCTTAAACACTGTTGCGCCATGAATATGACAATGAATTGTGGGCATATATTACAGCACATTTTTGTAAATTCTACAATTATTTACCACCTACCATACAGTAAAATACTATAAAGTGATTTTATACAGTCATATAGTTTCCACTGCATCATCTGATTTTTGGGTGCTATCACACAATATAAACAGAGAGTTACTGTATTATTATTATTATTATTATTATTTAATTAATTGTGTGTCTGTTAATATTCTCATTCATCCAGGTCATTTCATTTGCAGGGTGTTGAATCAATTGCAACTGGACTGTTTTGGTTGTCTTTGAAGATGTTTCGCCCCTCATCCGAGCAGGCTTCATCAGTTCATGCAACAAGATCTAGTTTGAACAGACTAGCCTCAGTTGGTGAGGAAAAACGGAAGTATGTGTTTTTGTGTCTCGTGTGGGAGGCAGAATTATTATGTTTCTTTGGAATGGACAAAAAGACGGCATTGTAAGTAGGAGCCCTCCTCTGTTTAAGGGATGGTCTTTCCACGTTCATATACTGTAGATGGCCTCTCTCACATCTCTTTCAAACCATCTGTCTTCCCTGTCCATTTAGTTTTTCTTATCGACCAGAAAAGCCACTAAAAGTGCACAGTGGAGTCTGGTATGTACGGTGCCACTACCAGCATGTGGCAGTGTTGAGTTGAGCTTCACAGAGCTCCAGATGTCACATGACTGAGTCAGTGCCTCACCAATCATGAACCTCACCGCACGTCACTGGGTGTACCAGCCTTTGTTTCAGGGTGTTACCAGGTTTGAAGTGTAAAGAAATGTGTAGGTTGAAAATCCTTCTGGGTTTCTCAGAAAGACCTGATACCTATATTGTTGCGTCTGTTACTCTTTTGTTCTTATCCACCTTGATCTTATCCCTCCTGGAATTAGATGCAGTTTTCACAAATGACCAGAAATTTATTCGTTGTGGTGCTAATGAGTTAGTCACACAAGGAAAACGGGAGCTCTTTTAGCTTGCAGATGTTAGGCCAAATTGAGCAATCACAAGGATCTAATGCAGATGATAAATTGTCAGGTGACGCTTAACTTAGTTAAGGGTTTAGCCAGCAGCAGAAATGACCCACAGTCAGGGTTTCATGAAAAAAAAGTGCACCATAATGTGACAGTTAAATAAGACATTCAACGAACTACGGGTAACATGAACATACGATTCATGTTACGTTAATCCTTAATCGTTGATGAACATTAAAGGGCTGCAAAACGTAAATCCTTGTTTTGTTTCTAAATATATTCAATATGTTTGAAGTGCTGAAAATGTGCAAAGACCAGAGGTGTGTAGCAACGTGTTACATTTACTCCGTTGCATTTACTCGAGTTACATTTTGAATAAATGTTACTTGTCAGAGTTGTTTGAATGCACCATACTTTTTATTTTTGAGAATTTTTGTTGAGAAGGATCGATACTTTTACTCCGTTACAATGATCGACATGCCGCTTGCTAGTTTCATTTATTAATTATTGTGTGTGTCATCTATTTTTAGACTTCATCTTCGACTTCTGCATAGGGCGTCGTTGCGTCAATCCAACATAACCACTAGTGTCATTTGACTCCAATTCACGAATCAGACAGCACAAGGCAGTCACATGACAGCACACAAAGCCTTTGCAGACCAATTAAAGTGACTCATTTTGGGGAAAAAACAGCCGTGCTAGTGTTTACAGGCTCCGAAAAACAACAGCTTTATGATGCAGCGTAGTCTTGTGTCTGCCCAAACTTGGATATTTCAGCCTACTTCTAACTTGATAAAACACCTTGCGGTAAGTTGCAGATGTTTTTATTGCTGTTTTGACAGTACATATGGCAACATTAGCCCTATTTTTTTGGTCATAAGTCACTGTAAAACATGCTTCTTGGGTATACATGCCATACTGTAATCTAGTTCTGTTCGGCTGTTAGATCAAGCAGAATGGAGGATCTGTACCCCTTTTATGCTGGAACAGGTTTACTGTGTCACAGTGGAGTTTTTAATGTACCGCTGTGATTTCTTAGTATTATAATGGATATTTATTGAGAATCAGAGTCTTTCAGTCGAACAGAACAAGGTTTCTAGAGGGGACTGAGAAAAGAAGACAACAAAAGACAAAGCACTAACTGTAAACAAGATGAGAAAAGTAAATCCTTATATATCTAGAACAATGACACATTAGATATGAGTGTTGTATGGAGCAGTCGCGCTACACCCTGTGAGGGAAGGAAAGGACAAGATAGGAGAGGACAAGGACAGAAGAAGCATGCAGGACAAGGGTCGTGAACCCGGCTGTACAACTGACGTGTAGTGGGAGTGGTTATCTAAATTATAAACGTCTATAGGACCAGAGTATGAGTGAGGGGATACCCGAGCAATTTGCTTAGCCATGAGTTATTTGTCGCAATATGTGAGAGGCCCCACACTCAGCGAAAAAGTCCCTGGGGTGTGTGCCTGCGGACACATGCGAATTCACACCGTTTCGCATGCACAATGACTGACAGAAGTGTCCTCTAATTGCTGTGCCTGCACTGCGGAGGCTAAGGACCCCACCCAATCAATCGAGAGGCGGGATCGGCCCAGGAGTCCACCCGAGAGGAGCCAGGTGGACGGGACACGTCACACACCGAGGGACCCAGGATGGTCCGCCGGTCTCACCGAGGCGCCACGACGACTGGCCAACCGGAGGAGGCCGCAGAGACCCAATGCCACCCCCCAGTGGTGACCGAAGACACTGAAAGATGGACCCCGAGTGACTTCATATCAAATGCGTTGATAAGGAACAACAAAATTAAGAAAATCCCACGTCTGTACGAATGTGTACAGACCTGCATGAATACCCAGAATTTATACCTTGATTTCTGTGTCATGAATATGCTGATTCTGCAGGTTTGACGATGAGTCTGCCCATGAGGACTGGACAACAGTATTTTAAGCTCAAAAGAAGGAAATGATGTTTTGTTGAATAATATTATTTGATTTGCCAGAACTAAGATTGAAAGAGTCACTGATGGTGTAGTGGTACACTCGCCTGACTTTGGTGCAGGCAGCGTGGGTTCAGTTCCCACTCAGTGATGATGTAAATGTGAATGCGAATGTGCCCTGTGACTGACTGGCGACCAGTTCAGGGTGTAGTCTGCCTTTCGCCCGAAGTCAGCTGGGATAGGCTCCAGCGTCCCGTGACCCTAACCAGGATAAGCGGTGTTGAAAATGGATGGAAAGATTGAAAGAATCATTTCGTACACTTAACCTCTGCTTGAGACAGTTTCAAAGTTGGGAATTGTATTTTAAATGTCCGGAGTTCCCCCGTGATTACGGCGTGACCAGACAATTTAGAAATTTAGGAGAAATCCGAGTTTGGAGCATCATCTCCTTCTCCGGCGACTCAAAGATATAAAGGCAGACTATTCCTTTGTCTCTCTCTCTCTCTCTCTCTCTTGCTTTCTTGTTTCCTGGTTCAGCTTCTGCAAGCTTGCCTTTCGAATCCAGTTATCCCATCCCCCCTCCCCCTTTCACTCGGTCTGATGCGAAGCCTGCGGTGCTACTTGTTTTCCTAGCATTTTCTTGACAGGCTACCAGAGAAACCTCTGATCCACTCACAAGTTACACTCTCATCCAAGCGTAAATAGCGTGGCCCGCCAGTGTGTCCAAACGGCAGGAAAAGTTACAAGCACAACTTCCTGCATCAGCGTGACTATCAACTTTTACTTTTGTAGTCCCTTTTTTACCTTTTTATCAATCTTTTTCCTTGACTCAAACTTCCTGATTCCCTCTTAGGATACCCAAGAAAGAGTGCGGTAACCACGTGATCCATGAATAGTGAGTAAACGTTGCAGCAACTAACAGAATAAGTACAAATTGGTGCATAGTAGTTTGGGCTTAGTTTAACAATCTTACGAATCCCAACTTTATTCTCTCTCAACATGTATCAATTCAATCATGCTCATCTCATAAGTTCAGCCATTCACTCTATATTCTGCTGTGTTATGTTTTTTTTGTCTTTTTAAATGTAGGAAAGTCCCTTTGCATTTGTCCTCAAATTTTCCTGTAGTTTTACATTACATTTTCTCTATATTAAGCATCCTATTTGAAGATGAACACAAAGGACAGGTGGAAAGCAGGTTCTTAGGCAGAAAGAGAAGAAAAGAAGAGGAAAGCACGGAGCCTCGAGTTGAATGTAGGGACTTTGAATGTTGGGACTATGACAGGAACATCTCGGGAGTTGGTTGACATGATGATTGGGAGAAAGGTTGATATGTTATTTGTCCAGGAGAGCATGTGGAAAGGCAGTAAGGCGAGAAGTTTAGGGGAAGGGTTTAAATTATTTTACCATAGTATAGATGGGAAGAGAAATAGAGTAGGGGTAATTTTAAAAGAAGAGTTAGCTAAGAATGTCTTGGAGGTGAAAAGGTTGTGATGGGGCTGAAACTTGAATGGAGGGTGTTATGTGTAATGTGATTAGCGGCTATGCCCCTCAGGTAGGATGCGATCTAGCGGTGAAAGAGAAATTCTGGAAGGAGTTAGACGAAGTAGTTCTGAGCATCCCAGACAGAGAGAGAGTTGTGATTGGTGCAGATTGTAATGGACATGCTGGTGAAGGAAACAGGGGTGATGAAGAATTAATGGGTAAGTACGGCATCCAGGAAAGGAACTTGGAGGGACAGATGGTGGTAGACTTTGCAAAAGGGATGGAAATGGCTGTAGTGAACACTTTTTTCCAGAAGAGGTAGGATTATAGGGTGACCGACAAGAGCGGAGGTAGAAGCACGCAAGTGGATTACATCTTGTGCAGACGATGTAATCTGAAGGAGGTTACTGACTGTAAGGTAGTGGTAAGGGAGAGTGTGGCTAGACAGCATAGGATGGTGGTGTGTAATATGACTTTGGTGGTGGGGAGGAAGATTAAGAAGACAAAGGCATAGCAGAGAACCATGTGGTGGAAGCCGAGAAAGGAAGTGTTGTTTGGTTTTCGGGAAGAAGTGAGACACGCTCTCGGTGAACAGGATGAGCTTCAAGAAGACTGGACCACTTTAGCCAAGGTGATCAGAGAGACAGGCAGGAGAGTACTTGGTGTACCTTCTGGCAGGAAAGGAAAGAAGGACACTTGGTGGTAGAACCACACAGTACAGGAAATCATACAAGGAAAGAGGTTAGCTAAGAAGAAGTGGGACACTGAGAGGACCGAGGAGAGGAGAAAGGAATACATGGAGATGCAACGTAGGGCAAAGGCCAAACAAGAGACATATGATGACATGTATGCCCGGTTGGAGACTCAAGAAAGAGAAAAATATCTATACATGTTGGGCAGACAGAGGGATAGAGATGGGAAGGATGTGCAACAGGTTAGGGTAATTAAGGATAGAGATGGAAATGTGTTGACTTGTGCCAGTTGTGTGCTGGATAGATGGAAAGAATACTTTGAGGAGTTGATGAATGAGAAAAATGAGAGAGAAGGAAGAGTAGAAGTGGTGGACCAGGAAGATGGAATGATTAGTAAGGGGGAAGTAAGAAAGGCATTAAAGAGGATGAAAAATGGAAAGGCAGTTGGTCCTGATGACATTCCTGTGGAGGTATGGAAACATCTAGGACAGCTGGCTGTGGAGCTTTGACCAGCTTGTTTAACAGAATTCTAGCAGGTGAGAAGATGCCTGAGGACTGGATGAAAAGTGTGCTGGTGCCAATTTTTAAGAACAAGGGTGATGTGCAGAGCTGAGGGAACTATAGAAGAATAAAGTTGATGATGAAGTTATGGGAAAGAGTAGTAGAGGCTAGACTCGGGACAGAAGAAAGTATTTGCGGGCAACAGTATGGTTTCATGCTTAGAAAGAGTATCACAGATGCATTATTTGCCTTGAGGATGTTGATGGAAAAGTACAGAGGTCAGAAGGAGCTACATTGTGTCTTTATAGAGCTATAGAAAGTGTGTGGAGGGGATCCCGACTATATCTAGTCAGAACCTCTCGACCTCACACCAGCTCAGGCTCCTTCCCTACCCGAGAGGTGACGTTCCACGTTCCTAGAGCCAGCTTCTTTAGCTGCGAATTGGATCGCCAAGGTCCCTGCCTTCGGCCACCGCTCAGCTCACACTGCACCTGACCCCTATGGCGCTACCCACAGGTGGTGAGCCCATGGGAAGGGAGACCTATGTTACCCTTTCGGGCCGTGGCCGACCAGTCCCCATGGGTGTAGGCACTCCCTTTCGAGCCCAACCTCCAGGCCTGGCTCCAGAGGGGGGCCCCGGTGACCCGTTTCCAGGCAAGGGAAAACACAAACCCCTCCACCACGATAAGGTTACAGCTCAAGGATGGGTACACACACACACACACACACACACACATGCATGCACGTGCGTGCGCACAGGCACACACATAGACACATACAGACACACACAGACACACATACTGTATATATTTTGCTCCTGCTTAACATGATTTCTGTTTGTTTTACAAAATGCATTGCTATTGTGTACAACAAAGATTATTTCTGCAGCTTAACGATGTGATCATTGTGTTTTCTTTTTTTCTATGCTATGTGTAGTGACTGTTCAGTGAGGTTTTTCATTTTGACTCGGGGTCTGTTCTGAGGCAATAGTTGGGTTTTGCAGGAAGAGTCAGCGCGTTTCGTGAATTTAGTTTTAATTTTTGGATTTATGTTTAAGGTATTGAGAAAATGGGTGTCAGCTTCAAGAAATGTGTTTTAGCAAATGAGAAAAACTGTGTTTTGGCAAATCTTTTTCTGACAGAATAAGTAAGGAAGCAAAAAAAAAAGATACAACTCTTACGAGTTGTCACCCCTTACTGAAGTCCAAGCAAACAATTACCTCCATTATACAGAAGTGAGAGTTATAAGAGTGTGCAACCAGATTATTTGATTTGTTTATTTTTCCCCTCCCCTCTCGAAAAACAACCAAACAAAAAAAGAGAAAAATTCTAGGGCACATTAATGGTGGAGAAAGTTTTAAAATTATTTATCTTGGTCTAATTTCTTTTATATCACAAACATCTGGCATTTGAACAGGTGTGTGTAGACTTTTTATATCCACTCGAGCCTTGTTCCGGTTTTTGTAATCTCTGCCTGGTGAGCCTATTGTGCAGTTTAACAAGTGCAAACAAAATAGTATGAGACCATTTCTTGGAGCTAAATTTGCCTTAAGAGATTTAGTTTTAGATTATGTGATTTTGTTCAGCAAATCTGAATTTGCACATTCATGCTTTATATTTTGACATTCATGCTCTGATTTAAAAAAAAAATCCTCTAAAAATAAAACGTTATCACTCAGTAACTGTGTAGTTTTTCACTGACTACTTTATTACTCTGACTCAAGTAATTATTTGGAGGACTACGTTTTACTTTTTCTTGAGTCATATTATTCTAAAGTAACAGTCCTCTTAGTTGAGCAGGGTTCGCGCTACCTGTTGGTCACCTCGCCAATGGCTTATTGAAACAAGATGTGCCGGAGGGAATATTGCCCTCGTTTGTCACGGTGGCGAATCAAAATTACTTGCGTCAAACCTCAAAAGTCCTTCCTGATAAAAGTAAAAGCGAGCATGCTCATTCTGCCATTTGTGAACGGTGTTAATGGTTTAGTTTTTTCCACCGCTTCATAAAATGCTTCAATCCGCCGTCCAGCTGCTGCTGGCTATAAGCCATCAGGTTTACGGGCCTTCCCAGGTCCGGGGAGGTGCGCATCGGGGAAGACAAGACCCGATGCTGCTTGGCACCCAATTGAAGCGTGCAAATTTATTACCGTGATGTATGTTTGAAGTGTTGATGGTCACTGTGTTCTGCAATTCACATCAGTTCTCGCAGCTCGGTAGCAGCCTTCTTCATCAACGCACAAGCCGCTAATCCCACTTTGGTTGTAATGCCGAGCGCTGGCTCGAAACATGGCCGTACTAGCTAGTTAGTCATTTGGGGCCAACGACAAAAATACGGGTCATCGTAACATTTAAGGCCTGGCCAACAGGAAATAGTTGTTTATTTGTTGGCTATACCCGATGTTGTTTGTCATACTAAACAATAATTTATTTCTTGTGTTTAGTGAATAATGCTGAAGATAATCTTCCCCCCAAAAAATCTCAAGATAAGTCGCAATCACAATATTTGTTTTATAAGAAACAAACAATAAAAACTAGCAATTAAGAGTATTTCCCCAAACAGTTCAGCCCTAGGTCTGAATAATGACTAGGTAGTTTTAATTGGGCCCACATCGTTAGGGTTTATTGGCTTCCCTCATAGTGACGAGGCTTTACACAAAATTATCCTCACTGGGGTTGCGGGCGTGGTGGAGTCTATCCCAGCTGACTCTCGGCGAGAGGCGGTGTACACCCTGAACTGGTCGTCAACCAATCGCAGGCCACATATGAACAAACAACCATTCGCACACACATTCACACTTACAGACAATTTAGAGTCCTCAATTAACCTACCATGCATGTTTTAAGATGTGGGAGGAATCCGGAGTACCCGGAGAAAACCCACGCAGGCACGGGGAAAACATGCAAACTCCACACACGCGAGGTCAGATTTGAACCTGGGTCTGTGAGGCAGATGTGCTAACCAGTCGTCCATTGTGCCGCCTGACACACACGATGCTAAAGGTTCAGCCACATAAACCCATGTGATGTTCTAACTACACGCAAGTGTGGCTAGGAGATTTTTATATTGTTTAGCCACATTGACTAAGAGGTTTCGTGACCCAGTGCCAACTTTGCTTGAGTACAATATTGGCGACTCTACCCACGTCTGCATATTGCATAACAATTGCTCCCGCATTCAAATGATATTGTGTATATTTTCTACAACAAATTAACTTTCAAATCATATGTCATAACTATTGTTCAATTTATATTAAGAAGAGATTTGATGGGGAAAAATGCTTATAAACATTTTGGCACTGACTTTCAGTCAAAATTAAAAGAAACAAATCCATTACACAAGAAACAAGTAGACAATTTGCTTTAGTGGGCCACATAAACCAATGTAACGGACTGGGTCTGAGTCTGACACCTGTGATGAATTCAGTTATTATTTTAGGATAGTGGTGATTCCCCTCATTCAAAACACTAAATGATCTCCTGTGTTCTTTACTTTAAGGGTGAACAATATCTGGACTTAATCAACTACATGCATGAAGTTAAGACAATGAGCATTTATTAGTTGTATTGTTGGACTGTTTTCAGTTGTTCTACTAGTGCACTGAATTGTCTTCCTAGTGAGAACAAAGCATACTAAAACGTGGACCTTAAACTGGATATCAAGGATATCCAATAAACGCTCAAATGGTTTTCCATTCTGTTAGGGCACATTGTGCATTTGTGCATACAGTATGTCCAAACAGCCATCATTTATCATGATGACAAAAGTTTTCTTCATTGTGAGGGAAGAAAAAGATGCTACTTGTGGATCCCACGTATGCTGGGAGTATAAATCACATTCCTACAGCTCTGAGACTCGTTTGTAGTGTGCATTGAGCATTTTCCTACACCTACCCACTGTACCTATCTGTGGCCCAGCATTGCTGTCATCCTCCACCGCTCCTTTCTGTGTCGTGACAGCACTATGTTTGATCCTCAGCCGCGTCGCCACCCTCTGCTCGCCAGGAATTTCAATACCACATTCTCCTGCTCCCTTCATCCCTCCACTTCCTGCATCCCCAGTGTTCATCTTGTCCTCTGATGTATGCAGAAGAAGAACTGCTCACTGGTGTGCCACTTCGGTTTTGTGGGTGGATGCGTTGGATAAAAGTTTATGTACTCAACTAATTCTCTATCCCAATAATACAATGAGTTGTAGTCTGGTATGGAGTCTGATATCTTGTTTAGCCAAGTGTGAAAGGAACAGAGATTACAGTGTTACAGTAATTCTAAATATGACATTAATAACCTTTAGGACTCTATTTTTGTGACTGGTGTAAATCCAGCCTTGCACATGGCATAACTCTTCAAGGAGCACACTCAGACCTGGTGTTGGTAATTTCCTGAAACAGCGTAGCCCGGCGCATTTGAAGGAGGGAAATCTGTGCTGGTGGTGTGGGCGTCATCACAGTTGACTTCAATCCTGTCCAATCAAAGCAGCTCCTCTCATTCCCTTTAAATGTGGCGCACGGGTGGCGCACTGACAGTCTTTGACATGGAGGAAGAAGAAACTGATTTGCTTGAGTCCAGGAGGTCGAAGTGTGCAAAGCACGTTCATAAGGAACTGCAAGCAGACTTCTGCGGGCAAAAAAAACAAAATAATTTTTTTTGCAGAACCAACACAAACCAGCACAGGGGGTGACAGGGTCCAGCTAACAGTAGTTATAAAACACCTGACAGTTCCGACAACAAAAGAAGGAAACAAATAATGGATTCAATGGTGGATGGAAAAATGTAAGTCACCAATGGGTCCCAATGTAAGCAAGGTAATAAGACCAGTGTTTGGCATTAACCCCATAGTGAAATTACCGTAACTTCTCGTGTATAATGGGCAGCCGTGTATATTACGCACCCCCAAAGT
This sequence comes from Phycodurus eques, assembly GCF_024500275.1. Taxonomy (NCBI): domain Eukaryota; kingdom Metazoa; phylum Chordata; class Actinopteri; order Syngnathiformes; family Syngnathidae; genus Phycodurus; species Phycodurus eques. The sequence continues at coordinate 35,109,431 of NC_084526.1, forward strand.
TGACCTCAAAATTCTGGAAAACCCTTCTACCTATGTATAATGCATTTTTACAATGCATGATTTTGCTTCTACCCATTCGATCAAAACATGAAGTATTGTCTGTATTTTGTTAGTTTTTTCAAATAATTATTCTGAAGTAAAGCACTTTATATATATATATATATATATATATATATATATATTATTTACTTGCTCTATTTTGAAATTCACAACCCTACTATTAGTAAACGAGAAAACATACAGTTGTGCTCATATATTTTATTAACCAGGCAGAATTTGTAAGATGTGTACAATTCCTTAAAGAAAACATGAAGGGCCAAGCGAAACACATTTAGTTTTATTTTAATGGGATTGAAATTAAACTGTCAAGCATTTCAGAAAAGCATTATCATTAAACAAAACATAACCATAAAGAAATTAATGATGGTTGTTGTTCAGTCATCAGTCGTATTTAAAAAAAATAAAAACAAAAATTCAAAAATTCTGCTAGGGTATGTAAACATATGAGCACAACTGTACATATATGCAGTCATATGTACCCGTGATATTGGAATGAAAGTGAAGGCTACACCTTTTTCATAACCTCTTGGTGGTGGTGACATACTAGAATGAACGTGTACACCTTTTTCATAACCTCTAGGTGGCGGTAGCATATTGGAATTAAAGTGTACAGCTTTTTCATAACCTCTAGATGGCGGCATACTTTTATAAAATGTGAAAATTGTTTTCCCCCATTTTCCCCTATACCTATGTATAATGCGCACTATTGACATTTTTTTGAGAAAAAAAATGCGCATTATACATGAGAAATTATGGTACTTGCACAAGAAGCGAAGACAGACTATGAGCTGGTCGACGCGAATGCAAAATCTGCTCATCGGTACAAGGAGTGTGCAGAAATACTGAACTTGCTGAAAGTGTGCAGAAATACTGAAATACTGAAAGTTGCATGTATCATGGGGAACCCTGGGGCCTGCATGGAGATGCCTTATTGATATAAATAGATACAGAATTCCGACCGTACAACAGGAAATTCCGGGCATGATCATGACCGAGACTGGCCCGGAGTACATAGAAGAACTGAAGCAAGCCAAAAGGAGACAAGAAGAAGATTGCCTATCCAACTTTCTGACATTGGTGACAAGCGGAGTTTATTCCAACTTCTGCATGATTTTCCGTTATCAGTTTAAATATACTGAACAAAAATATAAACGTAACACTTTTGTTTTTGCATCCATTTTTCGTGAGCTGGACTCATATATATATATATATATATATATATATATATATATATATAGATCTAAATCTTTTTCTACATACACACAAGGCCATTTCCCTCAAATATTGTTCACAAATCTGTCTAAATCTGTATTAGTGAGCATTTCTACTTTGTCGAGATAGTCGATCCTACCTCACAGGTGTGGCATATCAATATGCTGATTAGACAGCATGATTATTGTACAGGTGTGCCTTAGGCTGGCCACAATAAAAGGCCACTCTAAAATGTGCAAAACTTTATTGTGGGGGTCTGGGGAGGGGGGGGGGGGCGACAGAAAACCAGTCAGTATCTGGTGTGACCACCATTTGCCTCACACAGTGCAACACATCTCCTTCGCATAGAGTTGATCAGGTTGTTGATTTTGGCCTGTGGAATGTTGGTCCACTCCTCTTCAATGGCTGTGCGAAGTTGCTGGATATTGGCAGGAACTGTAACACGCTGTCGTATACGCCGATCCAGAGCATCCCAAACATGCTCAATGGGTGACATGTCCGGGCAGTATGCTGGCCATGCAAGAACTGGGATTTTTTCAGCTTCCAGGAATTGTGTACAGATCCTTGCAACATGGTGAGGTGCATTATCATGCTGCAACATGAGGTGATGGTCGTGGATGAATGGCACAACAATGGGCCTTGGGATCTTGTCACCGTATTTTTATGCATTCAAAATGCCATCAATACAGTAAAATGCACCTGTGTTCGTTGCCCATAACATACAGTACGCCTGCCCATACCATAACCCGACCACCACCATTGGCCACTCGATCCACAACGTTGACATCAGTAAACAGCTCACCCACACAACGCCACACACGCTGTCTGCCATCTACCCTGAACAGTGAAAACATGGATTCATCTGTGAAGAGAGCACCTCTCCAACGTGCCAGACGCCATCGGAAGTGAGCATTCGCCTACTCAAGTCGGTTACGATGACGAGTTGCAGTCAGGTCGAGACCCCGATGAGGATAACGAGCATGCAGATGAACTTCCCTGAGACGGTTTCTGACAGTTTGTGCAGAAATTCTTTGGTTATGCAAACCGATTGTTGCAGCAGCTGTCCGGGTGGTTGGTCTCAGACGATCTTGGATGTGAACATGCTGGATGTGGAGGTCCTGGGCTGGTGTGGTTACACGTGGTCTGCGGTTGTGAGGCCGGTTTGATGTACTGCCAAATTGTCTGAAACGCCTTTGGAGACGGCTTATGGTAGAAAAATGAACATTCAATTCACAGGCAACAACTCTGGTGGACATTCCTGCAGTCAGCATGCCAATTGCACGCTCCCTCAGAACTTGCAACATCTGTGGCATTGTGCTGTATGGTAAAACTGCACATTTCAGAGTGGCCTTTTATTGTGGCCAACCTATAATCATGCTTTCTAATTAGCATCTTGATATGCCACACCTTTGAGGTGGGATGGATTATCTCGACAAAGGAGAGATGATCACTCACACAGATTTAGACAGATTTGTAAACAATATTCGAGCGAAATGGCCTTTTGTGTATGTCAAAAAAGTTTTAGATCTTGGAGTCCAGCTCAGGGAAAATGGGAGCAAAAAGAAAAGTGTTGCGTTTATATTTTTGTTCAGTGTAAGTATATAAAACGCCACAATTTTTCTCACTAAATATATTTCCAAGGTGCTATTGACATAAAATTTTCACCAGATAGTCGGAGCAACCCAAGTAGTCAATACATACAAAGAAAGTAGAACAAATAAGATTAGAAATGAAATTGTGTGTAATAATGTGAAATGACACAAGGAAAAAGTATTGAATTCATGAAGAAAGGGAGGTGGAAAAAGGCATGGAAAGCCAAGACAACACCTAAAATTTATCAATGACATTGGGGAACACAATTTTTGTTGAGTTAGGTCTGAGAGCTGTTTTTAACTAATCTTTGGGTGCGGAATCCAAAACTGATCTACAGGCGCATATCTAAGCTTCTGAATGTTTCAGTGACCACCGTTGGGGCCATAATACGCAAGTGGAAAGCATATCATCCCACCACAGATTTGCCTCGATCAGGTGCTCCTCGCAAGATTTGTTACAGAGTAGTGCAAAAAATAATCAGAAGAGTTGTCCTAGAGCCAATGACCACCTGCGGAAAGCTTCAAACGGACCTGGAATTAGCAGGTACTGTTTTCACAAGGAAAACAGTGACTAATGCACTCTGCCGCCATGGCCTTCACTCACGCTCACCACGCAAGACGCCATTGCTGGAAACGAAAGCATGTCAAAGCTCGTTTAAAGTTTCCTGAACAACATTTGGACAAGCCAGTTAAAATACTGGGAGAATATAGTCTGGTCGGATGAAAGCAAAATTGAACTGTTTGGATGTCACAATGCACACTACGTTTGGAGGAGAAATGGCACTGCACATCACCCTAAAACACCATACCAACAGTGAAGTTTGTAGGTGCGAACATGATGGTGTTGGGGTGATTTCAGCAAATAGTACTGGTAAACTTCACATTATTGAAAAAATGATGAATTGACAAATATACCGAGACATTCTTAACAAAAATCCGCTGCCATCTACGACGATGATGAAAATGAAATGATTGTGGACATTTCAGCAGGATAATGATCCAAAACATACTGCAAAAGAAACTCAACTGGTTTCAAAGAAAAAAAAATAAAGCTGCTAGAATGGCAAAGTCAATCACCTGACTTAAATCCAATCGAAAATCTATTGAAAGAACTGAAACTCAAGGTCCATAAAAGAAGCCCACAGACCCTTCAAGATTTGAAGACTACTTCTGTGGAGGAATGGGCCAAAATCACACCAGAGCAATGCATGCGACTAGTTTCTCCATACAGGAGCTATCTTGAAGCTGTCATTGCAAACAAAGGCTTTTGTACAAAATATTAAATAAATACCAGTTGACGTGTTTAATACTTTTTACCCGTGTTTTACCCGTTACACATAACTCAATTTCTGAGCGTATTTGTTCTACTTTCTTCATATGTATGGATTACTTGGATTGTTCCCAACATCTGGAGAAATTGTCATGTCAATAGCACCCTTGGAAATATATGTAGTGAGAAAAAAATGGTGATTTGTTGAATACTTATTTCAGCCGCTGTATCAATAATTCTGGGCGGAATCTATTTTTAGACTTTCGTTTTCGACTTCCGCATCAGGCGCTGTTGGTCCAATCCACCGTGATTACCAGTGACGTTTGATTCAAGGTCAAGTTCAAGTTCAAACGACACAAGAAAGTCACATGTCCAGACGCAAAGTCTTCTATTGGGCTTTGCAGGCCAATCAAAGTGAGTTGTGACAGCCGCGTACAACTCGTGTTTACATTACAGACTACGAAAAACAACAGCTTTAATGTGCAGCTTAGTTTTGTCATTGCCCAAACTTGGATATTTCAGCCCACTTCTAATTTGAGAAAACACCTTGCGGTAAGTTGCAGATGTACATTCTGTTCTCTCTCTTTGTCTGTCTCGCTCTTACAGACACACTTTATCAATAAGTCTGGTCATCAAACAGCTTCTTCATTCAGTCATTTTAGTGGATAAAGCAAATAATGTTTCTGTAAGGCCTTATGCATGTGCTGTTTTTTTCCACTTATCTCATTCAGTGTCAGCCCTCCCAGTTAACATGGATAGTTGACTTCTAAAGCAGACAGTGGCAGTGAATGTGTTAAAGGTGGCAGGTGTGTGTGGACTCCCATTAAACCTGAGTTTTAACGTGATCTGTTACTTCTGAACACAGCCACAAGCCAGTTATAAGAGGGAGTGCATCCTTGTGCAACCAGATTTATTTTTATTTAAACTTTATTTAACCAGGTAAAAGACCAGTTTAAACAGAACATCTCTTTTGCATTGGTTACGTGGCCAAGAAGGCAGCAAGTTAATCGTCAAATCCAAGTCAATCAAATTCAAGTTAATTTCAGTTCTTTATTTTCACCTGTCCTCTCAAAAAGAGACAAAAATATATCAATTGAGTTGTAGAAATTCGAGGTCACATTATTGGTGGAAAAAGTTTTAAAATGATTGCTCTTGGTCAAAATTCTCATACAACACAAAAACCTTGAACACAAAAATTCAAGGGGTGTATATACTTTTTATATCCACTGTAGCCTTGTTCCTGTTTTTGTAATCTGCCTGGTGAACCTACAGTATTGCGCTGTTGAAACAATTGAGTATCAGACCATTTATTGGAGCTGAATTTGCCTTAGTTTGTAATTTTACAAAGATTGTATTCATGTTTTAGATTAAATGATATTGTTCTGCAATATCTGAATTTGCACATTCATATTTTATATAGTTTTTATTTCACGTTCATGCTCTGATTTAAAACGTAAATCAGAAGTTACTCACGAGTTACTTACTTAGTTACGAGATTTTTCACTGAGTACTTTCTTACTCTTAAGTAATTATTCGGATGACTATACTTCTTGAATCATCTTATTCTAAAGTAGCAGTACTCTTACTTGAGTACAATATTTACTTACTCTACCCACCTCTCCTGGTCGTCCACATGGTTGTAGAAAATAAAAAAAAACTCTGTGACAAAAGCAAAGTGGAGCAAAGTCTAATGTCTTCCGCCAGGCTGCTTGGATGAACAGGTAAAAGAAAATCTTAAAAGAAGCCGGTGAGCAGCGGCAGCAGCACACACCAGCATTCACTTAACCAGACATGACCCTATGTCCACACTTAAACACCAAAAAAACCCATGCAAGTATGTAAAGAACATCAGAATCAGAATCATCTTTATTTGCCAAGTATGTCCAAAAAACACACAAGGAAGTTGTCTCCGGTAGTTGGAGCCGCTCTAGTACGACAACAGACAGTCAATTGACAGAGAACACTTTCGAGACATAAAGACATTGACAAAAAAAAAATAGTCACTGAGCAATAAGCAAGGTTGCTAGTTATCTTGTAATACCACTACAATATTATTTTTTTTTTTTTTTACAATTGTGCAAAAAGATGCAGAGTCCTCTTGCACTTAGAGCAGTTTGAATGACTAATATAGCAATAGTCCGGTGCAATGATCATTGTGTAAAGGGAGCCGAGACTTCAAGGAGTGTATGCAGTTTAAAGTGTCTAGTAGCACGATAATCTGGGACAACGTGGAGGGTCCGAGAGGTCTTAGTTCTGGCAGCGTCCAAGTCCTCAAGGGTGGGTAGGTGGGTACCGACAATCTTTTCAGCAGTTTTGATTGTTCGTTGCAGTCGGAGTTTGTCCTTTTTTGTAGCAGCACCAAACAAGACTGTGATGGAAGAACACAGGACTGATTCAATGACCGCTGTGTAGAACTGCATCAGCAGCTCCTGTGTCATGCTGTGCTTCCTCAGAAGCCGCAGGAAGTACATCCTCTGCTGAGCCTTTTTGAGGAAGGAGTTGATGTTGATCGGCCACTTCAGGTCCTGAGTGACTGTAATTCCCAGGAACTTAAAGGTCTCGACGGTTGACACAAGGCAGCTGGACAGCGTGAGGGGTAGCTGTGGCGAAGGATGCCTCCTGAACGATCATCTCTACAGTCTTGAGCGTGTTCAGCTCCAGGTTGTGTCGGCCGCACCACAGCTCCAGCCGCTCCACTTCCTGTTGATATGGGGACTCGTCACCATCCTTGATGAGGCCGTTGGCAGTGGTGTCATCTGCAAACTTCAGGAGTTTGACAGCCGGGTGGGTTGAGGTGCAGTCGTTCGTGTAGAGAGAAGAGCAGCGGAGAGAGGACACATCCTTGGGGTGCCCCAGTGCTGATGCTGCGTGTGGCTGAGGTGGTCTACCCCAGCCTCACCTGCTGTGTCCTGCCCGTCAGGAATCTGTAAATCCACTGGCAGATGGCAGGCGAGATGCTGAGTTGGAGAAGCTTGGAGGAAAGGAGTTCAGGGATGATGGTGTTGAACACTGAGCTGAAGGCCACGAACAGGATCTTTGCGTAGGTCCCTGCCCTGTTGAGGTGTTCTAGGATGAAGTGCAGTCCCATGTTGACTGCATCATCCGCAGACCTGTTCGCTCGGTAGGCAAACTGCAGGGGGTCCAGCAGGGGACCTGTGACGCTCTTGAGGTGGTCCAGCACGAGACATTCAAATGACTTCATGACCACAGATGTCAAGGCGACAGGCCTGTAGTCATTTAGTCCCGATATTGTAGGTTTCTTCGGGACTGGAATGATGGTGGAGCGTTTGAAACAGGATGGTACTTTGCACAGTTCCAGATATCTATTGAAGATCAGTGTGAAGACTGGAGCGAGCTGGTCTGCGCAGACTTTGAGGCAGAATGGGGACACATCGTCTGGGCCTGCCGCTTTGTTAATTTTTGTTGTTTGAAGATGCGTCTCACATCCTGTTCGTGGATGGTTAACGCAGAAGTCAGAGGTGTGATTGTGGTCGGTGGTGCGGCTGGGTGGGTGTGGGGTGTGAAAGTGTCCTTTTCAAATCTGCAGTAGGTGTACAAGTCGGCGGCTCGTGTGCTATTGTTCTCATCTTGGGGTGATGCATGGTCAAACATGGACATATTCACTTTAATTCAGTGTTTGAATAATTTGTGGCTTAACTGTACATGACAATAAAATAATTTAAGATTGTTTTGTTTCCTTGGCACATTACTTTTACAACTTTATAGTCCAGTAATAAGGCCAACAGAATGCACATATGGATTTCCAGAGTATGCCTGTTTCTTAAACGGCAACAAGTTTAAGTAAAAGCAAATCTTTAAAAGCACCTTTCAGCAAAACTGCTGGAGAATTTCACTTCCAATAGATGTGCACTGTGATAATTTTGAGTTGGGAGATTTTCCTCACAGAATTTACCTTAGCTAGTTCATGTATGAATGGAGGAAAGGATGGATTTAAAAACATTAATTCATTCATTCATCTTCCATTCCGCTTATACTCACTAGGGTTGCGGGCGCACTGGAGCCTATCCCAGCTATCTTCGGGCGAGAGGCGGGGTACACCCCAACTGGTCGCCAGCCAATCGCAGGGCACATAGAAACAAACAAGCATTCGCACTCACATTCACACCTAAGGGCAATTTAGAGTCTTCAATCAACCTACCATGCATGTATTTGGGATGTGGGAGGAAACCGGAGTAAACCCAAGCAGGCACAGGGAGAACATGCAAACTCCACACAGGCGGGGCCGGGATTGGAACCCCGGTCCTCAGAACTGTGAAGCAGATGTGCTAACCAGTCGACCACCGTGACGCCTTAAGAATTAATGTTCCCTGACAGGGAATCGATCCCAGGCTACGGCGCCGAATCCTAACCACTAGACCACCAGGGACTGATTTAAAAACCACTAGACCACCAGGGACTGATTTAAAAACAATGAGACGCTTTTTCTATGTACACATTTATCTATCTAACTACCAAAAAAAAAGAAGAAACAAAAGGTAAATATTTCACTGTGCACCTTACAGATGTGTAACATTCAAACATGGGCCAAAATCAGATAGCTCTACCCAATGACTACTGTCCATACTAAACATACATACATTTTCTGAGCCGCTTTTCCTCACTAGGGTCGCGGGCCTATCCCAGCTGTCATCGGGCAGGAGGCAGGGTACACCCTGAACTGGTTGCCAGCCCATCGCAGGGCACATACAAACAAACAACCATTCGCACTCACAGTCACACCTACGGGTAATTTAGAGTCTCCAATTTATGCATGTTTTTGGGATGTGGGAGGAAACCGGAGTGCCCGGAGAAAACCCACGCAGGCACGGGGAGAACATGCAAACTCCACACAGTCGGGGCCGGGGATTGAACCAGGGTCCTCAGAACTGTGAGGCTGACGCTCTAACCAGTCGGCCCCATACTTAACATTTCCTTCTAATTTATACACGGTGTGCATTACATATGACTGGATAAACAGCAATTGTCCACTAAATTGTCCCAAGATGATAGTGTCTATACTAAAAAGAAAATTGTAGCTCTTTTTTTAACATTTGTTTTTAAAGATAAAATATACCAAACCCTGACAGCTAACTAGAATTTGTAGCTGCATTAATTAAGGTAGTATACCTTTGGAATCTAATTCTCTGTCATCAGTGTTGTTTATCACACATGGCCATCAGCACAAACAACTACGTTGCAGGTTATTTTGGGATGATGTGACATGCTCCGCTGACCTGTCGTGATGCAGAGAGGTGATGACTATGTCTTGTTGCACCTTTCCTCTTTGGCGCATGCAGAGAGAGTGCATATGGTGAGCAGCAAAGCATGGTGGGATCAGGACATGGAACACGTTATGCCAGATAGCATGTGTGCATGGTGGGGGTGTTTTGGATCAATGCCAAAAATCGTGTTGTTAGCTGCTTTGATCAAAACCAAAAATCTGTCAAGCTTTCAGCTGCCATTATATAATGTGAAAATAACCCTGTTATTTATTATTAAGAGAGGGTTGTTCCATCATTTCCACCTATAAGAGCAGACAAAAAAAACGTAAAGACAGGAAAAATCTATTTTTTTTCAACTCCCATATTGCACACAAAGTGAAACTACTAAACAGTGTTATTAAACATGGACCCACACACACATGCATGTACGCACACACACAAACTAACATGAGACTTTCCTTTATTCATTCACAAAATACAATAAAAATAAGAATTTAAGGGCAGGGATTTTTTGGGGTTCTTGACCAATGAAAAAAAATAACTGGAAGACAAAATTCCAGAATGGACCAAAATCCAGATGGACCAAACTTCATCTGCTCCTGGCAAAGAGTTACATTTGGCAGTTGAAGAATAAGGCAAAAGTTAACCTTTTTGGATTTATTTTGAATCATCTGACAAAAAGCTTTAATTTTTTTTAACAACACTCTCTAATCATGCAGTTTTAGTACAATTGTCAAGGGTGTTCAAACTTGAGAACACTGCCTAATGAAAATTTTGACTGAAATGACTGGGTTTTCTTTGGAATAATAATTATTAAAATGCATGATTTTATCAATTTAGAATAAATAATTGTTTTTGTCATCAACACCTTTTAGAGCTCAAAGTGCTCCCTCATTCATCTACGATGCACGCAAACCGTATTGCAAACTTCCACATTGTGAAGCTGGCTTTTGCTTATTTTCTCTGTCTGGAAGAACACCTTGAGTCTTAGCTATTTTATGGAAACAAAAAGATAACACAGCAATCACTTTTATTCTGTCCAAGAAACCAGGATAGTGTTTTTATGCTATACCTTTGTGGCCCAGTACTGGAGGTTTTGTCATTGGACCCTCCTTTTTTTTTCTTTTTCTTTAAATTGTTCCAGAATATCATTTGGGGTCACAGCACATCACCCACAGCACGCACAGACAACAAGGGGTTCCAGCCAAGGTAAATGATTACACAGCTGCCAGAGCAAAAAGGAAAAGTCCACTTGACATCCATTCAGTTTTAAATGATGCTCCCTGATGCTTGGGGCATTATCAGGATATAGACTGGCAGTGACAGCAACGGCAGAGTAGAGCAAGTGAGAGGGACGCTTCCTCACTCCAACATCAGATGGGGCAAGGGCCATTCGCCGTGTCTGACCACTATGGTTATCACCATACAGGAGTTTTGCATTCATGTTTTCATCCGTTTTTGGTTAACAGTTTGCATTCTTGTGTGGCAAGAGGTACTGCTCTGTTGTTTATCACTAGGAGTGGCTGACAAGAAAGACACAGTGGTATCGTGAACATAAATGAAACCTCTCATAAAGACAGTACAAAGAGAAAGTGGGTGGACATCAAATACAAATACAAATACAGAGGAATGAGAGGGGGTCAAGTGGGTATCACTGCTTTACAAGGGGTTAAATTTAGGAGTACAGGATTTCAAAGAGGCCTGAGAACAAAGAGGTGACACACACTGTCTCCAGCTCCTCGACTGCAGCTAGAGAGCAGGAGATGTGTGCCGAGGGCAGGGGGAAGAGAGCCTGCTCGCTCCCTCAGGCCTTGAGTGCATGCCACTGGGCCACGGCAGTGCGTGGATGACCCATCATGTCTTTCCAATGTTTTACCTCCGCAGGACCACTCTTCCATGAGAGATAAATCTGTGAGGAGAAGAGACAATGTTAGCTCATGTACAGTGTCACCAAAAGAGTAATGGCTTTTTGAGAAGATCCTGGCAAACGACTAAATACAGACAATATAAGAGTCACACTGAGTCTTCAGCTGAGTTCCGCCTTTAACGCCAAGACTGATATTTAAATCAGACATCAACAAATCCAAAGCAGACGATAGAACATTAAAATGATCATTTCTGAGCAATACCTTTTGGAAAAAGAATTATTGTGGTGATGGTGTATTGGAAAGCACATTAAATCTGACAATGGGTCTGGGTATACCGGTTCGATGTGGGAGACCCAAACGTTTTGTGAGGGTCTGCTGAGAACATCTAGCAGAGTCCCCTGTCAGAAAGAGTTTCAACTCCCACCTCCGACAGAACCTCGATCATGTTCTGGGGAGTCATTGAGTCCAAGTGGGCCATTATTCCTGCCACCACTGTTGAAGTGGCCGACTGAAGCTGTGGCAGTAAGGTGGTCCGTTGGCTGTTGTGGCAGCAATCCCCAAACCCGTTGGTGGGAATGGACGGTGAGGGATTCCGTCAAGCAGAAGGAGTCCGATTGGGCCTTTTTGGCCTAGTGGGACTCCTGAGGCAGCTGATGCGTATCGGCAGGCCAAGTAGAAATCCCGCTTTAGTGGTCGCAGATGCAAAATCTCGGGTGTGGGAGGAGTTGTTTGGGGTGGATGAATGACTTCCAGACAGCTTTGAGAAAATTCTGGCCCACCATCTGGTATCTCAGAAGGGGGAAGCAGTGCACCAGCAACACTGTGTATAATGGGGATGGTGTGCTGCTGATCTCGACTTGGGACTGATTTGTTTTGTTTTTATGAAGCAGTGAGAATGAGGCCGAGAGACCTGAAAGGGAGTAGCTTACTGATAACAAGAAAAAAAAGACAAAAGGAGGCTGCTCAAAATCTTAGAAAAGTACAATTCAACATTCACACAGAATAATAATATTGATTGAATTAAGTTATTATATTGGGATAATTATCATCCATCCATTTTCTGAGCCGCTTCTCCTCACTAGGGTCACGGGCGCGCTGGAGCCAATCCCAGCTGTCATCGGGCAGGAGGCGGGGTACACCCTGAACTGGTTGCCAGCCAATCGCAGGGCAATAATTATCAGTGTGCATTCAAAGTTAAATATAGTACAATTAGTACATAAAATACATTTTCAACATGAGAGATTTGATCCTTAAAAGGGATGTTATATGCTGCAAATTGCATTTCATTATGATATTTTGAGATGATTTTATGATTTTTCTTTTTTTGTGTTGTGTTATCTCTTTTAACCGAAAGGCTGCACATTTCTCTGGCGGCGCAAACTTCAGCGCGATTAGAAGGATGCAAGCCTTTTGTTTATTTGTCAGCGCACGACTAATTTGGAACCTTTTTTGTTTAACTTTTGTCAAAGAACACGTGCTTTGCATTGCGCCCTTCTTACGAATTTAACTTCACGAATAAAGTTATTTTCCACTTCCTTGACATTTCCCGAGTCCCAAGTCTAATCCCACCTAATGGGCCACCAGCAAATCAGCAAGGGTTAATCAAGAACTATCCGCCGATTCAATTGAACCTAAACTGCCCATCCCCAACAGTGCCAACATCCACTTAGCGTGGACGCTGTTGACGGTATCTTTTCAGTATTTGAGTCGATACCCATTATGCCAAATTCCGTCCGGTATTAACCGCTTTTTGGTTGTCAAGAATGTTTTTTTTAAAAAAAAATTATTTTGCTAAAGTGAGCATGGTGGGACTATGTGTCACTTTATCAAAAGGAGGGATGATGTCTAGAGTGGTTTGTTATTGGTTTTTGGACTGGTTTGGATTTGTTTTTGTTTTGTTGGTTTTGTTTTATTTTTTTTGTCTTGTTTTGTACTCTGGAATACAAAGCCAGTGGATTGTTTTATTTTTGTGCTTGGCAGCACAAGTCGCATCACACGTTGCATTATTGTTGTATTTGACACAATTGATTGCCACAAAATCTGAATTTATAGATTCATTTGGAGCCAATTCAACAGGCTGCAAACACAGCACCAATATTGGCATCATCATAGTGATACATATGATGATTGTTCTACAAACATTTAATGTCTATAATTCTAATGTCTACATTTACTTATTTGGGTTGACATCTAAAGCAATAAAGACATTTGTCATTAGGTCAACATGGTATGATGTGGTGGTTTCCCACATGCAGTATATCCATCCATCCATCCATTTTCCGTACTGCTTATTCTCACAAGGGTTGCGGGCATGCTGGAGCCGCCTATCCCAGCTATCTTCGGGCGAGAGGCAGAGTATAACCTGAACTGGTCGCCAGCCAATCGCAGGGCACTTAGAAACAAACAACCATTTGCACATTCACACCTACGGGCAATTTAGAGTCTTCAATTAACCGACCATGCATGTTTTTGGGATGTGGGAGGAAACCGGAGTACCCGGGAAAACCCACGCAGGAACGGCGAGAGCATGCAAACTCCACACAAGCGGGGCCGGGATTTGAACCCCGGTCCTCTGAATGGTGAGGCAGATGTGCTAACAAGTCGTCCACCGTGCCACCCACATGCAGTATATATATTACAAATTACAGAAATTACAGGACTTGTAGACAATATGTTTATGGTTGAAAAAGGCACCCATGGGCCTTACTGAAATTCTTAAATGATACTGGCATACAGTCAGCAAAGATACATTTTAACTGTGTTTTGAAAAATTGTAATTTCGAAATTTCAAACCCCAAAACTTCAGAGAAAAAAAATCTAATAATGATACAAATGTTACGTTTGGGCATGAGTTATTGCAGGTCTTGGATCAGTAATTATGCATAACTGACGGTTCATTGGAATCCCTTAGACAAAAAATGCTGAGGCGGATTTTATCCAGGCGGCACGGTGGACGACTGGTTTGAGTGTCTGCCTCACAGTTCTGAGGACTGGGTTTCAATCCCAGGCCCCGCCTGTGTTGAGTTTGCATGTTCTCCCCGTGCCTGCGTGGGTTTTCCCCGGGCTCTCCGATTTCCTCCCACATCCCAAAAAACATGTGTGGTAGTTAATTGAAGACTCTAAATTGCCCTTAGGTGTGAATGTGTGCGTGAATGGTTGTTTGTTTATATGTGCCTTGCGATTGGCTGGCAACTAGTTCAGGGTGTACCGCACCTCCTGCCCGATGATAGCTGGGATAGGTTCCAGCACTCCCGTTACCCTTGTGAGGATAAGTGGCTCAGAAAATGGATGGATGGATGTGCTTTATCAACTATGAGGCTGCGTGATATGGACCAGCAGGGGTCAGTAGAGACTAGCTGGGTGATTAATTGTCACTTCCCTGTCTTGGAGTCAAAAACACACACAGGAAGAGGAACAGGCAGTAAGGAGCGAAGAGGAGGGAAGGAGATACCTTCCCAATGACATCATTGCGACTAAGCCTGTCCTTGTCCATGACAGTGATAATGATGGTGGTCTCCCTCAGCACGTGGGCAGGCACGTCGAAGGGAAAGGACTCGTTGAAAACAGGGTTTAGACAACGCTTCATTACCACCGTCTTCTTCTTCTCCACACGCTTGTCCTTGTTCATCAACCACACCTTCACATACGGGTCTGGGAAGAAGAATATTAATTGTTAACCTTGTATTGAATTGGATCATTGACGATGCATGAGGGAACCAATTAAAGGAGCGTGTTTACCAGATGTGCCTCCAATGTCCATGGCTTTGAGGTTGCGGGCTTTGACAATGCTCACAGTTATAATGTTGGCGGTGGGGTTGTAGCACAGAGACACCAACAGATCCCCTCGGCTTCCCTGGAGAAATCATACACAACAGTGACCTGTTTATTTTTAATGCTTTTTCAATTGTTCTCCCTTCTTCTTACTGTGTTTTCCTTCAGCAGTCTGTGTTCAATCCACCAACCTGTCAGCCGCTCAGTATTCCCTTCTATCCTCTCCCACTGGTACATCACCATATCTCCCCCGGGACTGTCACAGCAGCCAGCAATGACATCACCCATTACATTCTGTCCCATCTCCCCTCCTCCCACTCTATCCCTTCTGCCACCTCCTTTCTCCCCTTTACTCACGCTGCCATCACTACATGGTTTCAACTCCTTCCAAAAAGTCTGCATGTTGGCCAAATCCAATTTGTTGAGGGGGATGGACACTTCTCCGATGGGGTCATTCCTACTGAAGCGGTCATAATCGAGAACCTGCAGGTATAGAGTTCTCTGGACCACTTTCTCAAAGGGGAATCCTGAAATAGAAATGGACACAGCTGCTGTTAATAATGTTCATTGAGTAAAGGTGATGAGATTTTTTTCAATGCTTTATGTGTGTGCTTCCCCCTCCAAAGAGACTTTCAAATGAAGACAGCAAAGTTTTAAAAAAAAAGAAAAAAAAAAGAAGAAAGAAACGGACACACAAGTAGAATCCACAATCTAATGTTCAAATAACCAGCAACGAGTAGAAACTTTCAATGTAATAAGATTTCCTCTTCGGGAAATCATCCCGAATCATCAAGAATATGTTACATAATGTGTGTTTGTTCAAATGAGAAACCCAACAATTTTCTATAGCGCTTGTCCTCATTAGGGTCAAGGGTGAGCTCATCCCAGCTGACTTCGGGCAAGAGGAAGTGAGGTGTACACCCAGGACTGGTCACGACTCAATTGCAGAACACATGAAGACAAACAACCATTCACACTCACATCTATTCAAATGTTTGCGTCTTTAAGGAATCTACCACGCTGACATGTATTTGGGATGTCAGTGGAACCTGGACTACCTGCAGAAAACCTACATAAGCACAGAGCGAAGATGCAAACTCCCCACATTAAGGAGAGAGCCGTGATTTGAAAGAGCAACCTCAGAACTTATAGGCAGGTGTGGTAATCAATCGGCAACGTTCTATGCTGTGAGCGATCATACATGCAAAATTTTTTTCTTTCTCTCACTTGTATTAAATAAAGAAATCCATGCAATGGTCATTATCAATTAAAAAAAAAAAAAAAGTTTTTGTCAGTCAAACCTTCAAACAGAAAGGTCTCATTCCAGTGTGGGTTCAGATTCTTCCGCTTTACTTTGGTCTCCAGTTTGTGCTTCTTGTCAGGCAGCAGATAGAGTTTGACAAAGGGGTCAGAAGTGCCGGAAAAGTCCTTGGCAGGCAATTCCTGGCCCTTGAGGATTTTGACAGTGAGAGTGGAGTCCTGAAAGCTGTATCCCACGCTGAACTGAATGCGACCCAACTTCTCACACACTGGACCCTCATGTTCGTCTTCTTCTGAGCCTGGAGACAACTGGAAGATGACAAAGACAGTCTACTCTTAGCGCATGAAGAGAATTACATGATGTCTGCCAGCACTTTTCTGAATGATTTTGATAAATTACACCTGTTAAAAAACAGTTGAAAATCGACTGGTTGGAATTTTTGCTTGTGAATGACTGAGCAATTCAGGGAAGCTCCTTTTATAACCAATCATGGCACCCACCAATTCCCAATTAGCCTGTTCACCTGTGGGATGTTCCTAACAGGTGTTTGATGAGCATTCCTCAACTTTCTCAGTCTTTTTTGCCACCTGTCCCAGCTTTTTTGGAACGTGTTGCAGCCATGAAATTCTAAGTTATTGAATATTTTCTAAAAACAATAAAGTTTATCAGTTTGAACATTAAATATCTGGTCTTTGTATTGTACTCAATTAAATATAGGTTGAACGTGATCCGCAAATCATTGTATTCTATTTTTATTTATGTTTAACACAACGTCCCAACTTCATTGGAATTGGGGTTGTACATACAGGTTTTAGAGAAACATATGCTGCCATCCAAGCAATGTCTTTTTCATGGACGCCCCTGCTTATTTCAGCAAGACAATGCCAAACCACATTCTGCACGTGTTACAACAGCGCGGCTTCGTAGTAAAGTTCTAAGTTAATGATTATTTGTTAAACAACAAGGTTTATCAGTTTGAACATTAAATATCTTGTCTTTGTAGTGTATTCAATTAAATATAGGTTGAATATGATTTGCAAATAATTGTATTGTGTTTTTATTTATGTTAAACACAACGCCCCAACTTCATTGGAATTATATAGTCAGGCACCAATTGCGCAAGTTCTCCCACTTAAAAAGATTAGAGAGGTCTGTAATTTTCATCATAGGTATACCTCACCTATGAGAGACAAAATGAGGGGAAAAAAAAAAAGAATCCAGAAAATCACATTGTCTGATTTTGAAATAATTTATTAGCAAATTATGGTGGAAAATAAGTATTTGGTCACCTTAAAAAAAAGCAAGATTTCTGACTCTCACACACCTGTACCTTCTTCTTTAAGAGGCTCCTGTGTCCTCCACTCCTTTCCTGTATTAATGGCACCTGTTTGAACTCATTATCAATATAAAAGACACCAGTCCGCAACCTCAAACAGTCACACTCCAACCTCCAGTATGGCCAGGAAAAAAGAGCTGTCAAAGGACACCAGAAACAAAATTGTTGGCCTGCACCAGGCTGGGAAGACTGAATCTGCAACAGGTAAGCAGCTCGGTGTGAAGAAATCAACTGTAGGAGCAATTATTAGAAAATGGAAGACATACAAGACCACTGACAATCTCCCTTGATCTGGAGGTCTACGCAAGATGTCACCCCGTGGGGTCAAAATGATCACAAGAACGGTGAGCAAAAATCCCAGAACCACACAGGGGGACCTAGTGAATGACCTGCAGAGAGTTGGGACCAAAGTAACAAAGGCTACCATAAGTAACACATTACGCCGCCAGGGACTCAAATCCTGCAGTGCCAGATGTGTCCCCCTGCTTAACGCAGTACATGTCCAGCCACTTCTGAAGTTTGCTAGAGAGCATTCGGATGATCCAGAAGAGGACTGGGAGAATGTCATAAGGTCAGATGAAACCAAAAGAAGAGGAGAAAGAATGATGAGTTGCATCCAAAGAACAACATACATGTGAAGCATAGGGGTGGAAACATCATGCTTTGGGGCTGTTTTTCTGCAAAGGGACCAGGACAACTGATCCGTGTAAAGGAAAAATGAATGGGGCCATGTGTCGTGAAATTTTGAGTGAAAACCTCCTTCCATCAGCAAGGGCATTGAAGATGAAACGTGGCTGGGTCTTTCAGCATGACAATGATCCCAAACACACCACCCGGGCAACGAAGGAGTGGCTTCGTGAGAAGCATTTCAAGGTCCTGGAGTGGCTTAGCCAGTCTCCAGAACTCAACCCCATAGAAAATCTTTGGGGGGAGTTGAAAGTCTGTGTTGCCCAGCGACAGCCCCAAAACATCACTGCTCTAGAGATCTGTAAGAAGGAATGGGTCAAAATACCAGCAACAGTGTGTGAAAACTTCAAGAAAAGGTTTGAACTCTGTCATTGCCAACAAAGAGTATATAGCAAAGTGTTGAGATGAACGTTGAGATGAACGGACTATTTTCACGCATCATGAGCCTCACTACACCTGCATAAGCGTCTGTGTGAGTGATTACTAGGTGTGTAATTAATAGGGAGTGTTATATGTCTAAAGACTGCTGATTATTATTTTCCAAACAGTCATTAATAAAAATACCATATATATATATATATATATATATATATATATATATATATATTCTCTGATTTAATTTCAGAATAAAATTAGAACTTGAACTGCATAAATTTCAAATTTCAAAAAGCTGGAAAAATTGGGGTGTTCTAAAACCTTTGACCGGTAGTATACAGTACTGTAGACAGTAGCAGTGGTGTGCAGTGGGGACCTTCAGGCCCTTCTTTGCTGACCTAAACATGATCAAAACCTGCATTTACTCCTGACATAAAATTGTATCAATTTATTTTCAACAGCCCCTGGTCTTCATTTAATAGCGTGTGTCTTGGTTGCACAGCGTCCAGTTGTTTTTGTCCAATCGGATTTCAGCTTCTATGTGTTGCCATATGAATGTGATCTTCCCAGGGCCTTCAGACTCAGGATTTCTGGTTCCGATTACAAATAGACCCAATTAAAATGGCACTTATTTTTTTATTTTTATTTTTTTAACCAATCTTTTTGCACAATTGTCAAAAAAACCAAAACGATTTTGTACCGGCATTACCAGATAATTAGCAACTCTTTATTGCTAAGTGACTGTTTTTCTCAATGTCTTTATGTCTCAAAAGTGTTCTCTGTCAATTGACTGTCTGTTGTCGTACTAGAGCAGCTCCAACTACCGGAAACAAATTCCTTGTGTGTTTTTTGGACATACTTGGAAAATAAAGATAATTCTGATTCTGATGATAGATATCGAGTGTCAATCAGCATAGGTACTACAGAGCCAGCACTTTAAAATGTCTACATTGATCCAAAATGCAAACGAGCTAAATGTGGCCAGTATCCACTGCACTGAAGGGCAAGAGTACATGACTGCTGGTATGACAGACCGATTATCTGTTGGTAGATGGACCCTCTGACTGACAGAGGTGCAGCCTGGAGGGAGGTGCAGAAATCCAGTCAAAATGTGCAATCTCTTCGGAAAAAAGCTGGGAGCATCACTGGAGGAACAGTCCCACATATTCAATCTCCAATTCCATAATTTTCACATACATTTCAGCCAGTGCTGTTCGACCTTATTCTCCTTTGCCGAATGTGATCACTTTTCATTATTCAGTCTGACACTCTAAAATTACCCTCAAATCCGCAGACACGTATGCACGCATAGGCACACACATATTTTAGCATTGGCTCTGCTCTTTTGCTCAGCATCAGACTTTCGTTCCCTTCTTTTCCCTGTGAAAGTCCATCAAATCACAGAAAATTATTATTATTATATATATACCTGCGATTGCATTGTGTTACTGAAGCAAAATGTTTCTAACTAAGAAAGCCAACAAAAAAAACCTACAGCCAAAACAAAAATCTAAGAAATGTATTTCATTAAAGCCTAATTTGATTCGATAAAGACATGTTTGTAAACAGGGGTGGATCGGAATGCGTTATTTTTACTCAGTTACATTGATGTAACTGAGTAAAAGTAACAGTTACATCAGAATCAGAATCTTCTTTATTTGTCAAGTACGTCAAAAACACACCAGGAATTTTTCTCCGGTAGTTGGAGACGCTCGAGTACAGGGTTGTTTTTTTTGTCTCGGGCTGCATTGTAGTTATAATTTCCCTCAATCGTCACTGTACCAGATCATTGCACGATTAGTCACTTGAAATTGGTCTAAATTGCTTGAGGACTGCATCATTTGCACAATTGCCATTATATCAGCATGACCACACTAGTGGTACACTTTCATTGCTTAATGACTCTCCATAGTTGTGTTGTTTTGTCCTAAATGTATATTTTGTCATAGTGGCTATTTGCCGTCATACTAGAGTGGCTCCAACTACCAGAGACAAATTCCTTGTGTGTCTTGGAACATCCATCCACCCATTTTCTGTACCGCTTTATCCTCACAAGGGTCGCGGGCGTGCTGGAGCCTATCCCAGCTATCTTCGGGCGAGAGGCGAAGTACACCCTGAAGGGCACATATAAACAAACAACCATTCTCACTCACATTCACACCTACGGGCAATTTAGATTATTCAATCAACATGTGCATGTTTTTGGGTTGTGAGAGGAAACCGGAGTACCCGGAGAAAACCCACGCAGGCACGGGGAGAACATGCCAACTCCACACAGGCGAGGCCGGATTTGAACCCCGGTCCTCAGAACTGTGAGGCAGATGTGCTAACCTTGGGTCACCCTGCCGCTTGTCTTGGAACATAATAATAAAGCCAATAAAGCTGAGTCTGAATGACACTATAAATCTAACACTTACTTTGAACTTTTACCCAGTATTGTATTGTTTTAAAATCTGTTCAAAAAACATTAAATAGCAATTTATCAGTCTTTGTTTGCTGTTTTTAAAATTTTGTGCTCCCTTGCTACATTCGCTCATATCAATTCATAAAACCTAGTGACAGTAACATAATACATGTACTGACGTTATGTATTTAGATTACAATTTTTATGAAACTGTCACCAGACAGAAAAAAACAAATAGATTATAGGTACAGTTATTAAAAATTAGGATTATTTTGCAGGATTACATTTTTAATGCGGGAAGACAGAGAGGCTGGTTGTTGATTTGAGCCCTCACCCGTTTTCAAACTAGTGGGAGTCGTGAGAAGGAACTTCTTCAGCAGTTTAGCAGAGGCGCAACAAGTGGGATAAATTGTCACAATGGACCTCATTGGACCACAGTAAACATTCTTGTTGGCTAACCAAAATGACACAGGCCATAGGATATACTTGTTGGCTTCCCAAACGCGGCGTTGTAAAAGCAAAACAAAGAAAATGCACGGTGATGTTTTGATCGTATATTTACTGGAGGATTTATTCATTTTGGATAACATTTACAAAGAAATAGGCTCCAGCACACCCGCGATTCGCCTGACTTCAGTGCAAGCAGCGTGGGCTCAGTTTACACTCAGTGACGGTGTGAATGTGTATCTGAATGGTTGTCTTTCTCTGTATGTGCCCTGCGACTGACTGGCGACCAGTTCAGGATGTAGTCTGCATTTCGGCCAAAGTAAGCTGGGATAGGCTCCAGCGACCCTGAATAGGATAAGCGGTGTAGAGAATGGATGGATTTACAAAGAAAACTGCGTTGTCAAAGTCATCCTGACTGCTGGTGAGGCTAATGGAGAAGCTAGCATTGCCCTACGGCCGCAGCTTGTAAGTACATATTTCACTATCACGTCACATATCATCCACTGCTTTACTTATTTAAACACCGTACTGTATTACCAATACCAGATACGAAATAAAAGTATTTTCCGCGGTCATGATGTCAGCATGTGTGCAGAGCGTGTGCATGCGCTCGTGTGTGAAGCTTGACCTTTTTTTCCATTTCACTCGTCATAACAAACACCTAGTCATGTGAAAAACCTTTAAAACTTTGTTATTAAGCTAGTAAATATAATTTAATATAATGTAACCCAAAAGTAATTCGAAGTAATCATGTTACATTACTTTAATTTTATGGTACTTTGATTAAGTTACTGATTACATTTTTTAACAGGTAACTAGTAACTGTATTAGAATAAATTGTTTAAGTAATCTTCCCAACCCTGCCCATATAATTAATGCATACACCGCAGCCAACAGCTACCATATTCCCAAAGCACCTACACTACTGTGTGTTCTTCTATAACTAATGACTAAATTCGGCTGCATAAGGGTCATGATGGGGAATTTAGAAGAAAAAAACACACACCTTCAAATTGGATGTTGTTTGAGTGTGTTGAGAGTTTTCAGACTTCATTTATCCACCGATGCAATGTACAAATTTACTCATCATTCATAAAGATGTCTGAGAAACAAGATGATTGTAAATATGTAATACTCATTGGATACAAATTGCATTACTTAAATAATCAATACATATTTTCAAAGAAATCTAATGCAACCAACAAGAAACCAAAGGTCAGATGCAATTTCACGAGACTAGAATTGACCAGCCCTGAAATATTTATACTGTTTTTAATCTGGCCACTTGGGGGCAGTAGATAAAAGGTTGTAATCACAACGCTGACATGATTAAAATTTTATTAGACTGCGCAAAACATTTCACGAATTTATAGGTGATGAATGTTGATCTGAAAACAAAGTGAATTGTGAGAAATTGCTCTCGAGCCATTTTTGAGGCATTTTCATTCCATTTGCATCATCTTAGAGGGTAAACCTTCCACTCTTTTTTTTGTGTCAATTAAAGGTCCCTAGATGGATTGGCATAAAAATTGACCAACCAAACAAGTGTAACTAACCAAAGTATTGCATTGCCAGATATATTTAAAAAAATCAGACAAGATATAAGAGATTTTCTCATGCAAGTGCATGCATCAGAAATCATATCAAACAAATGAATGGAAATTTGACCTTTTCTCGTAAATAAATGTGTATTTGTCAGAATTCAGTAGGTAATTGTATCAAAAGATAATCACTTGATTAACATAACTGAACCGGACTATTTTCACGCATCATGAGCCTCACTACACCTGCATAAGCGTCTGTGTGAGTGATTACTAGGTGTGTAATTAATAGGGAGTGTTATATGTCTAAAGACTGCTTATTATTATTTTCCAAACAGTCATTAATAAAAATACCATATATATATATATATATATATATATATATATATATATATATATATATATATTCTCTGATTTAATTTCAGAATAAAATTAGAACTTGAACTGCATAAATTTCAAATTTCAAAAAGCTGGAAAAATTGGGGTGTTCTAAAACCTTTGACCGGTAGTATACAGTACTGTAGACAGTAGCAGTGGTGTGCAGTGGGGACCTTCAGGCCCTTCTTTGCTGACCTAAACATTATCAAAACCTGCATTTACTCCTGACATAAAATTGTATCAATTTATTTTCAACAGCCCCTGGTCTTCATTTAATAGCGTGTGTCTTAGTTGCACAGCTTCCAGTTGTTTTTGTCCAATCTGATTTCAGCTTCTATGTGTTGCCATATGAATGTGATCTTCCCAGGGCCTTCAGACTCAGGATTTCTGGTTCCGATTACAAATAGACCCAATTAAAATGGCACTTTTTTTTTTTTTTTTTTTTTTTTTAACCAATCTGAACCGATCAGATTTCAGATTCAATAAACAGCGCCAGAGAGCAGGCCCGTGTTGATGTTAACATTTGTCCATCCTTGATTGGTTTAGAGCGACTCGTGTGGATTTTCCCTACATAACATTAAGTGAAGCCGGCGGCTGAGCAAGATGACAAACATGACGGCTATTATGGTTAAAAATTCATTTTCAAGGTGGACTTTTCAAGACAAACTAAACATTGTGACAGTAAGAGTCAGACTGCTTGTAGCTGGCTGGCATGTTACAACCCGATTTATTTGCCAATTCAATAACGTAGCTTGCTCGGACCCACAGGTACACAGCTAGCAAAAGAGGCTGGAGTTTGTCTATAAATAATCTGCATCTCTGGTCAGTATGATGTGTTTTATTGAAGGTTTTTGTCATGTTATTAGACAAATAATGATTGTGAACTGCTATACTATAGTGTTGAGATTTGGCGTCAGAACCACAGTCGCACTTTTGCCCGCTAAAACAGCACATTTGACTTGAGTGAGTCTGGTTCATTAAAAATGGATTGGTAAAATGGATTGACCGTGTCACGCTGAAAGTGTCCAGATTGGTGTTTGCCTAATTAACTGCCTTTGAAAAGAATTCCGACAGCAGTGTCTAAGCAAGTCTATACTGTATGCCTCTTCAAAGTCCATTAACCCCTGATAATTGGACACCTCGAAAGGCATTGACCCGCTTATACCATGGTCACTTGCCAACGAAAAAATTAAACTACCAATTCTTAATTTCATCCATTTTTTTCATCAAAATCGAAAGTTTTACTTTCAATTTCTTTTCCCTTGCGATGCCTACGGGTTTGACTCTGAAGAGTTATTCCAATCCCATAACTTTGGGGAATGTAAACGCTATTCAGTACTCCAGCAAATAGATTATCCAATTTGACAATGTTAAATAACAACCACAGGTATAACGATAACATTTGTTTTCATGATAACATATATATTTGCTATATTTATGACGTTTTATGCAAGCTCTCAGGCTGGCAACGCTGTACTCGGTGTCGGTCTTTGTTGACTGGACAGGGTATCATTCAAAACATCAACGGTAAAGTGTTCAGATTGTATTTGGCCGTTTTTGTGCCAGGAAGTGTCTCTGCGTTATAATTGACTATTTTGTTGTTTTCTTTGTGTTGATTTCCTTCTTCTTGTCTGCAAGTTGATTTCAGTCTTATGGAGTTAACTCTTTGTGCCGCTTCTGTCTCTTCATTTGCCCCTGAATTCCTCAGCGGCATCCCAGTGTTATAATTGACCAGTATATACAGTATACTCTACCTCAACCTCCATATATTTGACCCAGTTTTGTAATCACCAAATAAAGTAAATGATTAAATCACTCATTACTGTTTTTAATTAGTTAATTTCTGTCCTCAGAGTACCTTATGTTTACTTATCAGAAAAGCTGACTGTGTCAAGTTGCTATGTTTTGCTCATATAATCTAACGGCTAAGGGTGCTGCGCATTCATTTGGAACAATGTAAGGATATTTTTGACAGGAACTACTTGACCTATACTTGACAGGTGTACATTATGAGCTGATGATGTACACCAATGATGTACGCCAATCATAATCAAGTATTCACCATGACCATGCTATATTGCTGTGTGCACTTACGCAAACATTGTAGTTGTGCTTTCAAGCACCTTAAAAAGGGAACAAAACCCCCCACGGAACGATCTACATGTTTTTTTAGATATTCATAATTTTTTTGTTTTAGAAAATAGAGCTGTTGTAACAGTCTTGGAAACATGAATATTCTTCCATACCATAGTTTCCGTTTTCCATACTTTTCCAGAGCTGGAAATCAAATTTCATACTTTTCCATACTTTCCATCCCAGCATAGAAACCCTGGAACAAAAGTTGGACTTGCGAATGGCAGTATTTAGGGGGTAGTGAGGGCAGGCTCACTTGTATGAGACAGGGCCAGGCCTAAAAATGGGCCAATATCAGAAAGACAAAAAACGCAGTTTGTAAAGTGTCCCACAATTCTTGATCCTTAGGGTATCTTGACAGAAACATGTTCCATACATATTATTAAGATAAATTGGAACTCTTTTAATTTGTGGGGGAAAAAAACATAATAACTCTCCTTTAAACTGAGTTCACTTTTTAGTTATGTTCTGTCTGTAAAGGCTTGAGAATTGTTGTGCAACAAAAGTATTTTGACTGGCTCTGATATTTTCATACTCCTATCAAAACCCTCGCCGCGTTTCTTGTCTCAAGGCTTGCATGTAACTTTCATATTGGATTAGAGGAAATGATCTGGAAGTGCCCTCTATTAATATAAGCATAGCCATCTCATTCACTGACAGCGGTCATCATGGATGACTTCAGTTACAAAGAAATAAGAGATCAGTGTATCAATGAATGAGCATAGCGTGTTACCATGAGCATTTCACTGGTGACCGAGTTGGCTAAATCGGAGATGGATGAGTTGGCATCGTGGCCTGAGCCCTGGCGGCGTCCACTCTCATCTGGGGTGTGACCTCTGGGACTACAGCCTGGTTTGTTACCCGGAGCCCTGGATGCAACAGATATAAAAACAAACATTGGGCACATGCACTTAACATGCAAAATTAATGGAACACAGCCGCTGCTTTCTGGCAAGGGCTCTTCATCTTGGCTAGTGTTCAGCCAATAATTTTAATAATTTAACAAACTAAAGTAACCTATTCCCGTTCAGCTCACCAATACATTTGCGTCTTACCTCCTCTTATAGAGAAAACTACACAAAATGTATTTTGAGTCTATCGCAACCTGGAAAGAAACAATTTACAATTTACTGACAAACCATGATGCTAATTCAAATGGCTAATGTTGCCGTTTTATATTGTAATTATCGTTACCACTCTATTTAGCATCTCTGAGAGTAAATATCTCTGTCGTTGGCTCCTCTTTTTATGATGTGACGCAGCACGTTGTTAGCTCTAGCATCGGAAGCCAGTGCCCATTTTTTAACAGATACGTCTTTGGTTCAGTATGCTAGCGTCGTCTTTTCACCTCGCGAAGCAGGATAATTGGTTTGTGTCGTGCTTTTACAGTGCACTCAACTAGTGGCTGATGTGTTGTAGCCCGCTGGATTTATATTTTTCTTTAAAAAAATTTCAGCAACATATTAATACCAATTATTGTGATAATTATGGTCGCAATAATCATGATATGACTTTCATACAGTTTTATCTCTAATCGCGACCGAACAAATGACAAGAATGCTGCTTTGGCTGCCACAAAGTAATTTGCATTGTTTATCATTTTGATCCGTTCTGTTCGACAGATACACTTTGGACTGGTGTTTACCGCAAAGGGATTTTTTTTTTTTTTAACCCACACTGAGGTTTTTGAGTCGAACACCTGATATGCAAGATTTCATAGGGAAAAAGACCAAAGCATATCTCAGTTCTGTGAACATCAAAATATTTACTTTGAAGGTGTGTTTTGCTTTTTCTTTGACTTTTTGTGAAGGATCAATCTCAACAGGGGGTGTTAAGAGAAGAATATACACCAGAGGATTCCAGTGTCACCATACATTAGTAGTGTTTTAGGTTTTTAAAAAAACATTTTTTTTTTTACATTTTATTATTAACAGTGGTTAACTTTTTTTTTTTTAACCCTTGTTTGAGAAGTAGGTACGTTGCCTGTGAATATTCTCATTCATCCAGGTCATTTCATTCTCATGGCACTGAATCGATCGCAACTGGAAGTTCTAGAAGACAATTCGCCTCTCATCTGAGCAGCCTTCATCAGTTCATGCAACAAGCATCAGTTCATGCAACAAGGCTTAGTTAAGACGAGGCTTAGTTAGGGCAGACTACGGAAAAACTCAATTATTTAATGCTCCAAGTCACTGTTGTTAACGGATAGTTACCTTTGCATTCTGCCTTCGACATTCATCATCAAAGCTGCGACAGTGTTTTATGGGTTTGATGTTTCACAAACCGAACTTCTTTTTACACTTGTATTACAGTTAACAATGTTAAACACTTTTTAAACTTATGCCTGTACAGTTAACAACAATAGCAACAACAACAAACAGTTTGAGGCATCATCCATCTGTCCATCCATCCATTTTCTATCATTTATCCTGGTCAGGTTAGATGCCGCATATCTAGGCCTGTCATGATAATTTTTTTTCCCAAGACGATAGATATCGTGATAGTTTTCCCCAAAACTATCACAATATCTATAATTAATAATATCTGTGTTACTTTTATGCCTCTGAAATAATGAAAAATTGGCCCACCCTTATATTTTTTAATTATTTAATCCATTTTTTTTGCTTTTAAATCAGTATAGCTGTTATTATTATTGTTGTTGTTTATGTATTAATTAATTTAATTACATTTTTGTTTATTTATTAATTTACGGTCTTGTTTCTCTGTTTTAAATTGTTTTTCTTTTTTCTGTGATATGGATCCCCCTGGGTCTCATATAAATAATAAAGACCTGCAAGACTGTGTAGTTGGTCCGCTGATGCTGAGTCCTTCACCTGTCAATCAAATAGACCTTGACGTTCACTGTAGTCAACCACTGGCTGAATAGCGTGTGGCACTGAGGTTTTGCTGAATATAAACAGTTAACTTTCTGTGTTTGTGTTAACTAGGACTAACAGACAACAACTAGGCGCTAACATTTTAAAGGACTCTCGCCAGGATGGAGAGAGCTCTTTACTTTGTAGCTTGCTAGCTCATTAGCTTGTGGGCTAGCGAACATAATAAATAGTTAACTTTCCTGTGTGTGTTAATTGGAGACTAACACACAACAACGTAGCGCAAAGGGCTGACTTTTTAAACGACATCACCGCGGTGGAGTGAGCTGTTTAGCTTATTAACTTGCTACCTCGTCAGCTTGCAGGCTAGCTCGCGGGATAGTTCGTTAGCTCGTGGGCTAGTGAACACAGCAAACGGTTAACTTTCCCTTTAGTTTCTCTGTTGTGTGACTCTACATGCTGCACATGGAGCAAGGCTGTGGAGTATTGGACGGAGTCAACAAGACTCGGCAAGAGTGTACCCTTCCGCTGGTGTTCCATGAGCCCACCAGGGGCTATGAAACAGCCATCTTAACTCCTTAAGGTAGCGGGCACTGAGTGTACCAAGCTGACTGATTTATTTGTAGAGACAGATGCCGGAACAGAGTCCCACCATTGTAAGACATGGGCGGCCATGCCTGTGAGACAGAGTGAGAGGGAAAAAGGGACTTGGACCAAAAAGGCACAGATAGTGAGCCGCAGGACCTGAACATGCACTAAAGATACTTGTCTCACATTGTCTTTGCTAAGATCTACAATAATTTGTGCTGTTCCTCTAGAAATGTATTGTAATAAACACACTGATGGCCAGTCCTCGGCGGATATTCAGTCCAAATGCTTTATGAACAGTTCAGGAGAGACCCAGGAGAGTTTTATCCTAAGCCTGACAACATCACTTTCCTCACCTGACAACATGACTATTCTCACCATGAGCCTGCTCTTGTCGATTATATCAACCAAGGAGGAAATTTAAGGAGAGTGTGTACTTCATGAGGCGGCACGGTGGAAACTGGTTAGGGCGTCAGCCTCATAGTTCTGAGGACCCGGGTTCAATCCCCGGCCCCGCCTGTGTGGAGTTTGCATGTTCTCCCCGTGCCTGCGTGGGTTTTCTCCGGGCACTCCGGTTTCCTCCCACATCCCAAAAACATGCCCGAATTGGAGATTCTAAATTGCCCGTAGGTGTGAATGTGAGTGTGAATGGTTGTTTGTGTATATGTGCCCTGCGATTGGCTGGCAACCAGTTCAGGGTGTACCCCGCCTCCTGTCTGATGATAGCTGGTATAAGCTCCAGCATGCCCGCGACCCGACTGAGGAGAGGCGGCTCAGAAAATGGATGGATGGATGGATGTACTTCATGACCACCTCTGGTCACCACGGTACCAGAGTGAGTGCACCGGTAAGCTTGTCCACAGCTCTTACTACTCAACTCAAGTATTTGGTAAACAGCGATGAGTATTAGGCTTTATTTCTTACTCTGATAGACTAGAGCCCCACCGAGCAAAACCAAATACTTTGTGCAAGTGCATCTCAATAAATATGAATATCGTGGAAGAAGTTCATTATTTTAGTAGTTCAATTCAAAAGATAAAACTCATAATAAAAAATTCAACACACAGGTAAGTACTTTTAAAAAGGAAATTTCTTAATTAAGTTCGATATTAAAAATAATTTGATTAGTTTCTCAGGTAATATTCCAATGTCTTAAGATGGGGAGTTTGGGGGTTTCGTTAGTTGGTTTCATTAATTAAAAATGAATTACAAAATACATCCATCCATCAATTTTCTGAGCCGCTTCTCCTCACTAGGGTCGCGGGCTTGCTGGAGCCTATCCCAGCTGTCATCGGGCAGGAGGCGGGGTACACCCTGAACTGGTTGCCAGCCAATCGCAGGGCACATAGAAACAAACAACCATTCTCACTCACAGTCATGCCTACGGGCAATTTAGAGTCTCCAATTAATGCATGTTTTTGGGATGTGGGAGGAAACCAGAGTGCCCGGAGAAAACCCACGCAGGCACAGGGAGAACATGCAAACTCCACACAGGCGGGGCCGGGGATTGAACACAGGTCCTCAGGACTGTGAGGCTGACGCTCAAACCAGTCGGCCACCGTGCCGCCTTACCAAATACAGTTAGTATTAAATGTATATAATAGTATAATAGTAGTAGTAAATGTATATAATATATTGGTCACACTTTGTGAACTACTGAAATAACGAAGTTTTCCACAGTATTCTAATTTATGGCGATGCAACATCCATCCATCCATTTTCTGAGCCGCTTCTCCTCACTAGGGTCGCGGGGGTGCTGGAGCCTCTCCCAGCTATCATCGGGCAGGAGGCGGGGTACACCCTGAACTGGTTGCCAGCCAATCGCAGGGCACATACAAACACACAAACAACCATTCGCACTCACAGTCACACCTACGGGCAATTTAGAGTCTTCAATTTTGGGACGTGGGAGGAAACCGGAGTGCCCGGAGAAAACCCACACAGGCACGGGGAGAACATGCAAACTCCACACAGGCGGGGCCGGGGATTGAACCCAGGTCCTCAGAACTGTGAGGCTGAGGCTCTAACCAGTCGTCTACCGTGCCGCCGGCGATGTAACAGTACATGTTTAAAAAGGTTTGTTATCACTTTCATACTTTAATCTGTCTGATAAAAATAATGCAATGTTAAGGTTCAAATACCATTTATGACTTCAACAATGATTAATATAGAAGATTAATGTATATTCACCACCACCCCTCCTTTTTTGGGGGGGATTATTATTTTTTCTTTTTATACACAATAGCAATATAGAGAAAAGAGAGTGCACATGGTTGGAGTTGAAATATATGTTCACAGAATTCTAAAAGGAAACTAAAAAACCTGCAATATTAATATAATATTGAGTGCCAAATACACACTCACACAAGTACATTACAGTACACACTGCTAAGAGAGAGAAATTTAGGTGTGAAAGGAGTCAATGACAGCCTAGGGAACAAACCAGCCCAGACTCGGTTCAGTTAAAGAGTTATAAAATGGAGACAAAGGAAGCAAATTGCCATGTTATATTAGGCAAGACAAATAGGAGGAAATTGGAGAGGGAATGGTGTCAATGGACAGGGGTTATACCACAAGGAGACAAGTAAAAAAGAGTGCAAGCGAATAATAGAAACACAGAGGAGATTATGCTGACCCAGTATAGAGGAGAAACAATTGATTTGTCACGCTGTGTTTCTTCACTGTGATCTGCAGGTCACAGCAGCTACAATGCAGCACAGTGAATTCAAAATGCAATGCCGTCTGTTTGAGACACATGTCGAATACACAAACCTATTAGCTGGCTGACACACTGGTCCACTGACTGCCTCCAGACCTTCGGTATTTGCATTTATGGACCACTGAGTGTTTTACTTACTGTACATGTACTGTCTGGGGTGACTTACCAATATTTTGAAAGGTATTATTTAATACTGCAGGGATCAAACACAGATGAAAAATATGCAGTGAGGTTGGGATCCAACACGAAAGGTATATATTTTTTTAAATCTGCCTTTAGAAAGATGAGTACAGTGAAGACCGCTGTTCCAGCAGTCCAACTGTTATTTTCTCGTCCTTTTAGCGTATAAAAAATTGGGTGTCAACTGCCACTCACCGCAAGCTTCCCCCCCCCCCAACCACAGCCTCATCTGCTGGGCCTGGTGGATTGCTGTCTGACTTGAGTGAAAAAAATATGTGAAAATAATAAAGACAATGAAAAAAAAATTTCAAGGAATTTTTTTTCATTAAAAAAAAAAGCCTGAAGAACCAACAAATGACAATCAAAATAATCTTCAAATTATGTGATTTGCTTTCAGGTATTAATTTTGAACAGCTCTCAGAGATTAATTCATTTTAAAAAACATTATTATTGCGGCGGCACGGTGGCCGACTGGTTAGAGCGTCAGCCTCACAGTTCTGAGGACCCGGGTTCAATCCCCGGTCCCGCCTGTGTGGAGTTTGCATGTTCTCCCCGTGCCTGCGTGGGTTTTCTCCGGGCACTCCGGTTTCCTCCCACATCCCAAAAACATGCATTAATTGGAGACTCTAAATTGCCCGTAGGTGTGAATGTGTGTGTGAATGGTTGTTTGTTTATATGTGCCCTGCGATTGGCTGGCAACCAGTTCAGGGTGTACCCCGCCTCCTGCCCGATGACAGCTGGGATAGGCTCCAGCACGCCCGCGACCCTAGTGAGGAGAAGCGGCTCAGAAAATGGATGGAGGGATTATTATTGTGGTGGCCCAAAAACATGCATGCTAGGTTAATTGAAAACTCTAAATTGCCCGTCGGTGTCAATGTGAGTGTCAGGAGTTGTTTGTCTATAGGAGCCCTGTGAGTGGCTGGCAAAAAGTTCAGAGTGCTCCCTGCCTCTCGCTCAGAGTTAGCTGAGATGGACGCCCGTGACCCTAGTCAGGATAAGCAGTATGGAAAATGGATGGATGGATGGCTGTTTTTACCATTGTCTTGGCTCTGCTTTAACCCGCATATAACAACACACAATAAACTTCAAGATACAGTATATTATTTCATTAACACAATGCAAATGTAATGGTTATACAGTATTTTAATTTACAGTAGATACTGTACACACAAAACTTCTAAAAACGCAGCTGCACAGCGCACACTTAGAGCACAACTACAAAGCACAAGTACAAACTACTGTGGCTTTTAGCAGCAAAATTGACATTTAAAATGTCCATATATTGTATCAACTGCAATATGCAGTATCTAAGACAATATGCTTCAAATTGCATCCCCCAACTTTAAAACTCCCCTTTCCAGTTAAAACAGTTTTGTTTTAGCTGAAGGGATGGAAGAGCCATTCACTGATGGCCATAGAGGACATAATTTATGGCTGTCAACTGGATCTCTAGCCCAGGAGTAAATAATTTCCTACTTGTGAAGTGCTAGGATCAATGAGTTGTCACTAAACCCTATTAAATCACCTCCCAGCACACACGCACCAAAGACCATAGGGACAATAAGCTAACAA
The DNA here is from genome assembly GCF_024500275.1 of Phycodurus eques. Classification (NCBI taxonomy): domain Eukaryota; kingdom Metazoa; phylum Chordata; class Actinopteri; order Syngnathiformes; family Syngnathidae; genus Phycodurus; species Phycodurus eques. The sequence goes on from NC_084526.1 coordinate 35,142,881, forward strand.
AAACACAGCAAGTCTTGAAGTCTGTTTTCAAGGCAGATAATCACCATCACACTGATGGGCACGTTCTGTCATAAAGGCAGTCCTGCTCTATTATATGTACAGTGAAACCTCCATAAAACGGACCCCGATATCAAGGTCAAGGTCAAGGTGCTTTTATTGTCAATTCTTCATTATGGGTAACACATACAGAGGATTGAAATTACGGTCCTCAAGGGCCCGCGGTGCTACAAAGACTGTACAAATAAGAACAATATAAAAAGCTTAATAAAACTATGGTATATACAGTATAAAAAATATTAATTGAATGTCCAATATCAAAGATCAGGTTACGTATGCAACATAGTCAAGGTCAGAGAACCAAGGCAAATAAGACATATAAATTAGATGACAAAACCCCAATGCTGCTAAAGTGGTTGGTGGGACCCTGAGTCTGATCTGCGTGTGTGTGTGTGTGTGTGTGTGTGTGTGTGTGTGTGTGTGCACGTATGTGGGGTGTCAGAGTTCAGCTTTCAGGTGGGCAGAGGACAGAAGAGGAAGAGAGGGCAGAGTGGGCAGAGAGTTCAGATTCCTGACAGCCTGATGAATAAAACTGTCTTTGAGTCGGCTAGTCCTGGCCCACAGACTCCGCACTCTCCTCCCTGATGGCAGCAGACTGAAGAGGCTGTATGATGGATGGGTGGCATCCCCAGCTATGTGGAGGACTTTGCGGGTGAGACGGGTGCTGTAAATGTCCTGTAGGGAGGGAAGAGAGGTTCCGATGATCTTCTCAGCTGCCCTCACTATGCGTTCGAGAGTCTTGCGGTAGGATGTGGTGCAGGCTCCGTACCACACAGTGATGCAGCTGGTAAGAATGCTCTCTATGGTCCCTCTGTAGAACAAGCACATGATAGGGGTCAGGGCTCTGGCTCTTCTCAGCTTGCGCAGGAAGTAGAGACGCTGGCGAACTTTCTTGGCCAGTGATGAGGTGTTGCTGGTCAAGGATAGGTTCTCGGTGATGTGCACTCCCAGGAACTTGGTGCTGCGCACTCTCTCCATCGTAGCACTGTTGAGGAGAGCATGCTGGGAGTGGGCTCTCCTGAAGTCCACAAAGATCTCCTTGTTTTCTTCCACACTTAGGGAGAGATAGTTGTCCGTGCACCACCCGGCCAGGCGGCTCACCTCACTCCTGTAGTCTGTCTCGTCCCTGTTGCTGATGAGACCCACCACAGTTGTGTCTTCTGCAAACTTGATGACGAAGTTGGAGCGGTATGTCGGTGTGCAGCCACCCGCCTTTCCCGAGTTAGTGTTCATCCTTACATCATTTAGGTCTTTGATAAGAGCTGATTCTGTACTATGATGAGTTTGGAAAACTGGTTGAAATTTGTCAAAATGTCAATTTAAGTTCAAGAAATTGCTGAGTTGATTAAAAATAACTTTATCAACAATCTTGGCTGTAAAGGGGAGGTTTGAGATGGGTCTATAGCTTGCTAACATGGAAGGGTCCAGCATTCTATTGTTTAGCTAAATGGCTAAATGGCAGCTACTTTAAGAGCTTTAGGTAACTCGCCTGACTGAAGTGAGCAACTGATTATTTACTGCAAATCAACTAGTGCAGACTTCGCAATAGTTTTGAAAAAGTCAGATGGTATTGAGTCAAGATAGTTCGTTGATGGTTTCAGCTGCTGAACTGTTTTCTCTACAGTTTTTTGGGTGGTATTGCTGTTATTTTTCATTATTTCAGTGTAAAGAAATTATACTGGGTGATTTTAGCTCTTTTGAACATCTCTGGTTTTTTTTTTTTTAGTTAAATGTGACCCAAAGGTTATTGTTTTAATAATTTATAGGCCTCTGAGATACAACAGAAAATTTATGGAGGACTTCTCAGAACTGCTGTCAGTTATTTATAATGATAGTATAATAGTTATTTATACTATTTTGTCATAAAGGACTTTAACATTCATGTTGACAATAACATGGGGAAAAAAAATCTAAAGAACTCTCTGCTATACTAGACACATTTGACCTCTCTCAACATATTAAGAGTCCAACCCACACTCAAGGTCACATCTTAGACCTGGTCATCTCTAAGGATTTTGAAATTCTATCAATTGACATTAAGGATATAGATATTTCTGCCAATTTTTTGTTTATTCTTTGAATTACAGATCTCTATGTCACAACCTCTATGTCTATTAAGAAAAGGTACATAAATGAGAGCATCACCACTAAGTTTATGGAGACCGTTCCTGTGCCACAAACTGTGAATGCTGAGACAGTTGATGAACTTTTGGATAATTTCATCTGTAAAATCTCAAATATCAGGAATGCTGTCGGTCCTATTAAAACGAAGACAATCTTGAGGCGACCTAGAACACCGTGAAGGAGCACAATGATGGTAAAGACCTCTAAATCAAAGTGTGGGAAAGCAGAACGTAAGTGGAGAAAAACTGAACTCCAAATAGACTATGACCTCTACAGACAAAGTATTTGTAATTTTAACTAAGCGTTAGTCAGGGCTAGACAGCAACACTTTTCTGAAATCATCAGTAAGAACTTCAACAATATTCACACTCTGTTGTGGTCCCGCCAAATCAGATAGCTCCAGAACTCCTAACAGCAGATAAATGCAATGAATTTGCTTGTTATTTTAGGGAAAAAATACAATACATTAGGTTAAATATTACCACAAATCAGCAAAATGATAAAATGATACTACATCTGAAGCCACCTAGGAAAAACTCTGTTACCATGTCCGAATTTGATACAATTGACCAAAAAACTGTAAGGTAAAAAGGTAAGGCAATTAAGAACATCCATCCATCCATTTTCAACACTGCTTATCCTGGTTGGGGTCGCGGGACGCTGGAGCCTATACCAGCTGACTTCGGGCGAAAGGCAGACTACACCCTGAACTGGTCGCCAGTCAGTCACAGGGCACATTCGCAATCACAATCACATTGTCACTGAGTGGGAACTGAACCCACGCTGCCTGTACCAAAGTCAGGCGAGTGTACCACTACACCATCAGTGACTCAATTAAGAACAGTTTTTCATAAATTTACAATGCCTACCTGCAGGCGATTAAAGGTTAAGGGTATTGTCCAAGGAGACTTTGGCAGAAAACAGTCAGGGCCAAGATTTGAACTGCAGACACTTTGGTCAGTGGATGACCTGCTCTGCCAACACAGCCACCCCAAATTTATATAGCTATACAGAGCCCTAACATTACATAGCCTAAATATAGCTGTAATGACTGAAATAGAAGAAATCACATTCAAATTAACAAATAATTCAGTAACTGGCTAAAGCTTTAGAATCAAGACAGAACCTATAAAACCCAGTGTTCCCCACACTGACAAAGATAATACAAACATCCTTTGGCAATCTTTATAATTTTATATCATATGCCAACTAAGGAAAACCATGTTTGTTGACCGGAGAGGGACATGTACACAATCTGTTGGTTCAGAAATTACCTGTTATAATACTAATTTTGAAACCACCTGACAGAGATAAAAAATTATTGAACTTTCTACATTGCCTGCAAAATGACACAGTATCCGTCATTAACCACAAATCATATTGAATTACCCATACATATTTAATAACTGCTCCTATTAAATTGATGAAGTTGTTTCGATTCAGTCAATCAATACACCTCCAGCTTATTCAATATTTCATCAAAAAGAATCAAGCTGTGTTGCTCTCCAAACAGAACGACACGCATCTGCAGCGGTGTGTTTGCCCTTTATGCTTGCTTGTGACTATCTTGGAAAAAACACCCACTAGTTACATAATTCATCCTCAGAGGTTGTTGTAACCATGACTACTGAAATGTGCGCACCAACTTAAGGTTATATTCACAACCATCATGTATATTACACAGGGTTGGAGTAAAGGGGGACGGAAAAAGCCAAGGATGTTCTGCAGAGAGGTGCATGTTCAAAACAACACAAAATCCACAAAGGAGAAAGTAAAAAACCCTTTGGAACACCCTACTAACTGTACTCATACCTACAGTACATGTGAACTATTGCTGACCATTTAGATCACCACAGCTCCCCTTTGGCTATGTCTTTGCTCATGTTCACGCTAATTCATACATGCCTAAGAGCTATGGAACAACAATAGCTGGAACGTGAGCCAATATATAGTAATAAGAGGCAAAATGAGTATGTTTAACGTAAAGTTTGGGTACTTGTGGAACAGTCTGGATCATCTGTACATCTGATCATAAGTATATACAGTATATTTGCAATATATATTATATATTTTTTTTCTGGTAAATCCAAAGGGATTTACCAGAAAACTCTGTATAAATTGGTCATAAAAAGTGATCTCATCTTCATCTAATTCAAAACAGTTAAAAACTGTCTGCTATATTAATTCCACACTAATAATTGTTATGCAATGTTTTCTTGTTGTTACTGGATAAAGCATATGAAACCCTAAGCGAATGACATCTTTAAGAGCTAATCAAAGTCAGGCCTCAGCCAACCTCAAGTCCAATTGATTATCCAATTGATTTGTCCAATATTGTCCAATATGACACGACTGGAGGTGTTGGTTAAAGATGTCCTGCCATCTCATAATTTCAGACCTTTTATAAGTTTTCTATTTTCAAGAAGAAATACTAACAGCCTTGTAAAGTCTTGTCAAGAGAAAAGGCTCTCTGCATAATTCCTCCAGACCGTTGCGCATGTCTGATCTGAATGTTTGGTTGAGGTTATTACTGCCAAAGGAGGCTCAACCAGTTATGAAATCCAAAGGTTCACATACCTTATCACATGTCCATCCATCCATTTTCTTTACCGCTTATCCTCATGTGCTCAGTAAAAACATGGACACATGTAATTGCTTCTGTGATATTACTTTAAGAAAACTGTATTTATTGTGGGGACTTATAGTACCAGTAGATGAAGATCATATCACACATGACCAATATATGCATAAATCCAGCCGATTTGGGTTCATATACTTTTTCTTGCAACTTTATTCCATTGGACTCTACACCCGCAAATGCGCAATCACTAAGTCTTTAGTGCACATACACGTCATGGTCGCGTTTTAATGGCAGAAGTCAGACGACTCTGATGTGATGTGTCAGAATTGAGAAACCTGACTTTTGACCCTGTGGCCTCCATCTTTGACTCTGTTTGCATCTGTCTTCCACATAATTGGACAGACATCCTGGGATGCAAAGCAGACACATCTGATCTGCCCCATGTCACATTGGCAAGGTCAATTTGGCTAAATGTTAAACCGTTAATAAACAGTTTGGAGGCTGTCCACAAAAAGTCACTTTTCTTAATTCATATGTTTTCAACTAAGAGGAAGGCCACTGCTCTGCAAACTTTAATTAATTCATTAATTTTCTATATCCCTTATCTTTTTCAGGGTCACAGAGAAGCCATGGACTGAGCACCTGTCAATCACAGGATTGGCTAACATTCAATCCTGACGAACAATTTAGAACATTCAACCATGCATGTTTTGCAATGTTTGAGCACTCACACAAGCCACAGGTATAGACACAGAAAGGTCAGAGCTAAGAATCATTCAGCAACTGTTCGTGCTTCCCTGAAATACAATATTATGCCTACATTTCTAAGGGGTTAGGTCTTGTTTTTTCCCAACGAACCACTTAAAGAAAATGAGGCAATTTTCATATAAAAGATTGTGAGAACTGGCTGCAATGTAAAAAATATTGCATGTGAAAAATGAATTGAAGACATTAATTTTATTCTCTTTTAGAGCTCAATACAATTAACCTCCAACAAATATGTTTGATAATCTCTTGTAAAAGAACAAAAATCTTAGCAAGAGCCAAGAGCAGAATGGGAAGCTAATGGTAAAGAGGATGGACATGAGGGATGAAGTTTAAAGGAAGTCCCTTGTTGCGAAGTGGGTCTCCATAAACATACATATATACATACATAGGTCATGTTGATCATCCACTCACCCTGGGAGACCATGATCTGTGACTGAATTCCAAAACATCTTAATCTTGTTTTGTCTTTGGGGCTACAATTGGCTGTTAACATCAAACATTCACAAAGCAACATGAACACCCTATTTTATTTAGAAGCTAAATGATTTAAAGAGATAATTCCCAACTTTATGCTGTCTGTTCAGGTGGGTTATTAAGTATCTACTAAACTTAATTTATGAAAAATCTTTATTTTCTGTTCATTTTTTTGATCCATTTCTGTCCCATCTTTTGGAGCATGTCTTTATCGGTTGTTTCTTTCCTACTGGGGGCTGTAGAACAGATTTTCACAGACTCCAGTGTAATGAAATGCTTGTCCAAAAATACTGTAGTAGGCTACATATAAAAGTAAAAATGTGAGAGGCTTATTATCATTGGTTATTATTTGACTGTGTTCCACAATATGTATCCAGAGACTATAAAATGCTCATCAGTCAATGCAAACACACAATTCTATGCTTGTTTGAAATGCAAACTATTTGATTGGCACGTTTGACTGCTTTTACAAATATCGGCTCGAGCTTGGAGGTTGTCCAGGGCCAGTGCACTCTTTGAAATGTATTCATATTTATTTCCCTGGCTGTTGTGCTCTCTGTGTGCTTATTAAGATTCAAGTCTACGGTGCAATGATGACTTCCTGTGCAGATAATAACTCAAACAGCTTCAGAGCTTCCATCACAGTTCACTGCAGGTGTCTGTGTCCAGTCCTGCATAGGTCTTTAGTGGGTTTAGGTTGAGACAGTCAAGCACAATAACCCAAAGTCAGACATGCAAAAACCAACGGCATGAAAAAGGTGACAAAAAAAACCCAAAAACAAACCAAAAAAAACATTGTAGGGGGATCTGGAGATCCCCCGGGCCCCTGCAGAGATTATTATTATTATTTTTTAAACATAAACTAAGCAATCTGGAAGACTGAAGAGTACAATAAGAGCAAAAAAATAATAATAATTATTCACGCAGAAAAACCTATTTAAACCGCTCAAGTCCATGTTGATGTACCAATTTAAGATTAAATTAAATTTGCGTCATTTCTATGCTTTTTTTGTTTTGGCCTCCAACTTGAACCAGGCCCATCTGCACCTGCACCTGATGCCTGCATCTAGCTGTGCCACATGAATAGCATCCTCCTCTTTAAGCACTCTCATTCTGGAAAATAATTGACTAAAATCATTGTCTGTTTCACTTCATTTTTCACCATAACCAACTTCAAAGGCTAATCCCAAATGCATCCTGTCGGAAAATATTAAGTACGATATTTTTGTTTTTATTGGCCATTTTTTAATTTGAAGTTAGTTAATTCTGTGTTGTGACATAATCTCTAACATCGCTTCGTCGCTTAATACATTCAACATTAACATCCGTAAACTTATTAGATAATTCTCGGCATGTTTCCTAATTAATACAAAATGTACTAGCAGATCAGCTCTTGTCGCCGATGTAACGTGTGCTTCGCGGTTCTGCTGGCACCACAACCAGGGCCACGACCCGCAGCGCCTCAACGTGAAAATACAAAAGACCAGTGCAAAAAATACGACGCTGGCTGATCTGATGAGTAAAAATGTTGCTTAAACGTAAGAGTAGCAATAGAGGATGTCTGCTCCAGAGGTGGGTACAGTTGCCAAATATTGTACTCAAATACGAGTACTGAGTACAATAATGTGACTCAAGTAAAAGTAAAAAGTAGTCCTCCAAAAAATTATTTAAGATTAAAAAGTACACAGTAAAATAATTAGTACTGAGTAAATTGTGAGTAACTTTTCAAAATCTGACTGATATGCATGTATGCAAAGTGACTTTTGCACACACCAAAGACTTTTGTTTGTGTCTGGAGATAACACAGCTAGAACATAAATGTGACCTTTGACAGTAACATAATGAATGGTAATCCCAGCTGCATGCTGTTTGATATGCAATAAGTAGAAGACAGCTAAATTTGAACCATTTTACCCACATTGACCTATTTGGTTGCAGCAACCACCTCTGATAAAGGGAAATCTTGAAAGTTGTGAAAGAAAGATAGGTGAGAAATGATCAGATTTAATAATTTACCTCAGCTGCCTAGGCTTTCTTTATTATTGATATATTTTTTTAAATCAATGTCAGGCCTGGGAGGTGTACAAAATAATTCCTTGGCATAGGCAATAAAACATGGTAAGAGAATATCCATCCATCCATCCATTTTCTGCTGGAGCCTATCCCAGCTGACTCTGGGCGAGAGGCGGACAACACCCCGAACTGGTCGCCAGCCAATCGCAGGGCACATATAAACAAACAACCATTCACACTCACATTCACACCTATGAGCAATTTAGAGTCTTCCAGTCTTCTGGCCGACTGGTGAGCACATCTGCCTCACATTCTGAGGACCGGGGTTCAAATCCCGGTCCTGCCTCTGTGGAGTTTGCATGTTCTTCCCGTGCCTGCGTGGGTTTTCTCCAGGTACTCCGCTTTCCTCCCACATCCCAAAAACATGCATGGTCGGTTAAATGAAAAACTCTAAATTGCCCGTAGGTGTGAATGTGAGTGAGAATGGTTGTTTGTTTATATGTGCCCTGCGATATGCTGGCGACCAATTCGGGATGCACCCCGCCTCTCGCCTGAAGATAGCTGGGATAGCCTCCAGCACGCCTGCGACCCTAGTGAGTATAAGTGGTACAGAAAATTGATGGATGGATAACCATGTGAGTATTACCTCAGACAACATTTACAGTACACATACAAAGACCCTGCCTTGGGTCCTGAATTGTACGTTGACGTCACAGCCATATTGGATGTGGCAGAGTGACGTGAACTGTGAGGAGGCCTCGTTCATTGGCTCCTTGGAGATATATTAACCGTTTTAAATTCAAAGCCAGGACTAATGGGCTTAAGACCGAACCATTAATTTTGATTGTATTTGGCAATTCGTAAACAATTTTACGAATATCCTTCGAAGCTTTTTGTGGCTAATTACGGCCACATCCAATATGGCAAACACACTGACGTATCGAAGGAATGGGCCATCCCACTCAAGGCGGTGTCTATGTGTATTTCTATGCGTTTTACAGCCCTGATGTGTATATGTTGTGCGCTGACGTTAATGGTCCAGAACAATTAATAAAATGATGACGCAGACTGAATTTTTGGTTTGCTCCAGGTGGATAATTTAAATTTTTATTTTTATTTCATAAATACGAGGAGGACTCAAATAAACTGAATATTTTATTTGATTGTATTTATGTAGGAAAACGGGCTCTTTGAGTATTTAAGGTTACCGACCCCTGTACTCGAGGCGTGATTCTCAACTGGTAGGTCAGGAACCAAAAGTAGGTTGTGGACCCCTTTTGGATGGGTCCCGGACAGCTAGTAAAAAATTACATGTATTGGTATTCTGATTTTTGGGGTATCTTACAGAGGCATACCAACTACCCACATGGTACATATTCGGTAAGCGACAGGAAATGTTACTCACTTGCTCTAGCGTACTCAATAAACAAATACAGTGCAGCTTAGCCTCTGGCTAGTGGGTGTCATGGCTAACAATATGCTTATGGCAGTACGTCAAACTAATTTGAAACGATTTTACAAATATAACATATACTGTGCATGTGTTTTTTTAGGCTATTTTCATCCATCCATCCATTTTCAACACCGCTTATCCCGGTTAGGGTCGCGGGGCGCTGGAGCCTATCCCAGCCGACTTCGGGCGAAAGGCGGACTACACCCTGAACTGGTCGCCAGTCAGTCGCAGGGCACATATAGACATGGACAACCATTCGCACTCACATTCACACCGTTACTGAGTGGGAACTGAACCCACGCTGCCTGCACCAAAGTCAGGCAAGTGTACCACTACACCATCAGTGATCGAGGCTATTTTCAAACAAAGGAAAAAAAAATATTATGCTATACTGTACAAGTGGGTTGTGACTTTGCAACAGTAGGAAAATGCAGTTCCCAGGATGACAAGAGTTGAGAACCACCGCACTAGATGGTATTCCTGTAAACATAGGATAAAAAGAAGAAAGGAAGAAAAGGCTCAGACGTGGACCAATGTGTCATACCCCAAATGCACATCACTCACAAAACATAGAATAATGTAATGTAAATGCAACACCTTATTTTTTAGTGAAGGATAACATTACGACAAATTACAGCCTCCGAATTTATGATTAACAAATTTACACCGCTCTCAAACTGAATCAATAAAACCATAACTTTATATTTTGTCATGGTCTGTGCCCTGCAGTTCCTTTTTTGGTGCTTGGGTGGCACTTTGCCCCCCTTTCTCCCTCTCGCTCTCTTCCCAGTAATCAGCAACACCTCGGCCGCGCACCTGTTGTGAGTCAGCACTCATCATTGCCTGCATATAAGCCTCCTGCTGGGGACTCCCTCATTCTTCAACACACATGTGGGTAATGACAGTGACACCTTAAAGGGCGTGATTGGGTCTAGAGATATCAACCGATTACCACATGATGGTGTGTTGGCGGGTGATGGTGTGCATCTGGGAAGATGCCAGTCCGTCCTGGCAGGCCCAGATGTATTGTGAGGGTCTGTTGGGAACGTCTGGAAGAGTCCCCTGTCTGAAGGAGTTTCAACTCCCACCTGCGGCAGAACATCAAGCACGTCCCGGGAGAGGCGGGAGACAATGAGTCGGAGTGGAACTTGGTCGGTGCCTGTCGTGGTGGCAATCCCTGAATCGGTTGGAAGACACCAGTGGTAAAGGATGCCGTCAAGGAGTCCTATTGGGCCTTTTTGGCCTGTGGGGCTCAGGAGGCAGCTAATGTTAAATGGTAAATGGACTGCACTATAACACTTTATCTACACTATCACTGTACCCAAAGCGCTTTAGAAAGCCTCACATTCACTCACTCACACACACATTTGTACACCAATGGGCGGTTGCTGCCATGCAAGGAACTCTCAGGCCCACCGGGAGCAAATTAGGGTTGCCCAAGGACACTTCGACATGCAGAGAGTCTGAGCCGGGATTCGATCTCACTATCCTTGGGTGACTGGACGACCTGCTCTACCTACTGAGCCACAGTAGTGAGTACTACCTGTTGAATATTTCGACAGTCTCAATTCTACCGACACGCCTACCTATGAGGAAGCAGAGCCACCATGAGGTCACCATGGTAGTTAAAAAGCTCCTTGGTGGCAGGGCCCCATGGGTGGATGAGATCAGACTGGAGTTCTTAAAGGTTATGAATGTGGGGCTGGCCTGGTTGCCACGCACACATTCCGGAGACTTGTGATGTAAAAGAGGCATTTTTCTGAACGCTTTTTAAGAGATGTCCACGTTGCTTCACCGGTGTCTCCTTTTTGCTACTGATTTCTTTTTAGAGATGCCTCATCACTTTTTATTCAACCTCAGACGTTGCCTGTCGGGTCTTTTAACAAGTCTTCGTGCCTAAACCATTAAACCGGAAACTTCTTGAGAGTCAGTTTGTGATTTATTCTTTCCATGACACGCCCTGTGACATCTACATCTGCAATATAAAAACCTTTTCTGAATAACAGGGCTACAAATTGGAATAACTTGGCAAAGATGGAACCCAATCCTTGTCCATATTTAACCAGTAATCCGTGGAAACCGGGTAGTAACCCACCCGCTTGGCTCTGGTAATAATTTACGATAGATGTCGGGATGAGTCTCCAACACCACCATCTTTTTATCTAGGTCTGAAATGCAGGGTGAGGATAACTTTACCGTGTGTAAATTTAACAAGTTGGTTTTAATCCATCTTGATTTCGATTCCGAGTGAGGAGAAGCAGTACAGAAAATGGATGGATGGATGTCCTCAATATGTTTTTACAGACAGGCAGATAATAATGGGAATTGATGGAGGCTTTAAATACTATATTCCCATATACGCCCTCTACTGATAGGCTCTTTATAGTGGTGAAAATGCATCATCCACTGCTTAATGCTGAATTACGTCTGATTTTTTTTTTCTCATTTTGTCTCTCTTAGGTAAGGTAAACATACGATGAAAATTACAGGGCTCTCTCATCTTTTTAAGTGGGAGAACATGCACAATTGGTGGCTGACAAAATACTTTTTTGCCCCACTGTAACCTGTGTTATTATTACAGTAACTTGTGTTATTATTACACAGGTTACTGTGTTGATAAGGATAACGGGATCAAAAATCCATGGAATTTCCTCTTCTGGATCATCCAAATGCTCTCTAGCAAACTTCAGACGGGCCTGGACCTGTAGTGGCTTCAGCAGGGGGACACGTCTGGCACTACAGGATTTGAGTCCCTGGCGGCGTAGTGTCTTACTGATGGTAGCCTTTGTTACTTTGGTCCCAGCTCTTTGCAAGTCATTCACTAGGTCCCCCCCATGTGGTTCTGGGATTTTTGCTCACCGTTCTTGTGATCATTCTGTCCCCATGGGGTGAGATCCAGATCGAGGGAGATTATCCCTCGATCTGAGATCAGGGGTCTTGTATGCCCTTCATTTTCAAATAATTGCTCCCACAGCTGACTTCTTCACACCAAGCTCCTTACCTATTGCAGATTCAGCCTTCCCAGCCTGGTGCAGGTCTACAATTTTGTTTCTGTTGTCCTTTGACAGCTCTTTGGTCTTGGCTATAGTGGAGTTTGGCGTGTGACTTTTTGAGGTTGTGGACAGGTGTCTTTTATACTGATAAGTTCAAACAGGTGCCATTAATACAGGTAACAAGTGGACGACAGAGGAGCCTCTTCAAGAAGAAGTTACATGTCTGTGAGAGCCAGAAATCTTGCTTGTTTGTAGGGGAGCAAATACTTCTTTTCCACCATAATTTGCTAATAAATTCTTTAAAAATCAGACAATATGATTTTCTGGATTTTTTAGTTTGGATGGATTTTTCTGTAAATTGCCAGACAAAATGGGTTTGCAACCATATAGACGGCGGCACGGTGGGTGACTGGTTAGCACATCTGCCTCAACAGTTTTGAGGACCAGGATTCAAATCCCGGCCCCGCCTGTGTGGAGGTGCATGTTCTCCCCGTGTCTGCGTGGGTTTTCTCTGGGCACTCCGGTTTCCTCCCACATCCCAAAAACATGCATGTTAGGTTTATTGAAGACTCTAAATTGCCCGTAGGTGTGAATGTGAGTGCGAATGGTTGTTTGTTTCTGTGTGCCCCGCGATTGGCTGGCGACCAGTTCAAGGTGTACCCCGCTTCTTGCCCGAAGATAGCTGGGATTGGCTTCTGCACGCCCGCAACCCTCGTGAGAATAAGCGGTCCAGAAAATGGATGGATAGACATAGAGATGATAGCTTTGATATCAACTGGGTGGGCGTAAATGGACCAATTAGGTCCACAGTGACACCACTCCTCATCAAGCATATCATATGTGTTTGAAATCTTACTCGAAAAAGCCCACTCCCACCCCAAAGAAAATCTCCCCTTGAGATGGGAGTAGACGATTTTGGCTTCCGGATTTATTTTCTTTAAAAAGGTCTCCACGTCATTTCCGATTTTTACAATATCTTCATAATACCCCGTACACAAGTGAAGAGTCTCGATTTTATATTTGTTTTCGTCAACATCGTTTGGCAGGACTCCGTCTTGTTTTGGAGGGGTGGTATGCCACATGCCTACAATGTCAAAGGACTCTTGGTCTTCGGGGACATTGAACCTTGTGTGTGGGTATGACATTTCAGTCAGGGCCAGCTCCCAGCTCCCTTCGAGATCCAAATGATGTGATAAATTAACTTTGTATTGGGCTATTGTATTTTCTATAAGCACAGCTGAACTTGAATTTTATGGTAAAGTCACATAAAACCCTCCTTCGAGATTGGTGTTCATGCTGTTGTCTGTTGAAAGTCATACTTGTGGTTGTTTTTATTTATCCACAACTTGTGAAGCTGGCACCCAGCTGTCAAATTTCTCGGGCTACCCCTTGCAGCGTATAATAAATTTCCTAAGACCGCCGATGATAACAATCTTCTCAACGTGAAATGCTGCATCTTTTGATAGCTCACCTTTTTGGAGTTCAGGTCCATAGAAAGTACCGTTTACGGGCTCCCCGTCATAATCAACCAGTCTGTAAACAGGAGGGAAACGTGGTATGCATTCCGCTATTGTAAATAATTCATCTGTAAAGCTCTGCTCATATTTTTTTTATCAAAAACATCTCTCAATTTGGATATTCTTTCAATATCCCCTGTTTTAAATTTCATTTTTAATCTCACTAACACCGACAGGGAAGTTACCATACACGTTTTGAAATACATGATACTTTTATGATAGCTTTCGTTATAACTATTGACTAGATCCTGTACTATATTGATATAAGTCGTGTGTTTTTAGCTGTGAAATATCTCCACATTCTAGTTTTCAGAGTTCTATTGAACCTTTCTACCACAGAGGCTTTCAGATTGCTCTCTGTGGCAAAATGATTAACACTGTGTTTTTTCATGAAATTCTGAAAATGTCTGTTGAAGAATTATTTTCCCCCATTGGTTTGTAGCTTTTTGGGTGTACCGCTAGTTAATATAAATGATTCAAAAGCTTTTACAACCTCGGGAGCTGTCTTACCCTTCAAGATGAGAACAAAGGCCTTTTTGTGACGGTCAGTAAATATATGTCATTGTGCTCTGCAAGACTTTACATGTCACAGAGATCAGCTTGGAATTGAGTTAGAGGTCTGGAAACAAAAGCTTTATTTCTAGGGAAATTAATTCTGACTGGTTTATGCAAGGTGTAGGCATCTTGGCCTGATAAAAAATGACTTTACTTTTCAACCGATATTCTTCTGCACAGCCGTATGATGTTCTACACCTCCAAAACTTACAGGGTGGGTTACGTCGTAATATATCTTCTTCATGTACCACTTCTCACTCATGGTGCCGTATGATTTAGAATGGTGTAGATCCGTGGTATTTATTTATACACATAAAAACATCTTCAAGTTGTCTTATTGGTTCTCATAAAAAAATGAAGGGTATAAAACAAGTTCTAAAGAGGCTTGCTAAACATTATCTAAGACTATATAGGTTCCTAAAAAAGATAAGGAACAAATAAAATGACAAATGAAACATGCGTAAAAGTACAACTAAGGATAATAACGAATGTGCTGAAAAACATCCTCTAAGACCTGATGAACGTAAATGTCTCGGTTAGGACCGAGGGTTGGACTTTTAACTCTAAAGCAGCTTGGAATGTCATCAATTCATAGGTTATGTCGACCGGCTGATTGTTTTCCAAACAGTATCTTACGGTATCGACAAACAATCTGAAACGAGCCAACAGATGGCCCACACTTATATCACCATCCCAACTTTCCAACATTTTTTAAAATGTGTCACAAAAACATGAATTACCCTCGGATATAAGTTTACTTACTAAAGATTCCCAGGGTAGATGAAATAATGACAATGACAGCGATCTGACTTTTGTCCTAAATTTTTTTCAACTTCTATGTCTTTATCCGAGGTAGGTGTGTATTTGATGGTTCTGTCCAAAATATCGATCCACATACAATGTCAGCGTTGGCGAGTCATAAGCTTTCTAAACACATTCCCCGTGGACATGTCCGGACATGTTGCCCTGATACGGCATCAGCGGAGTTGTTTGTTTATTGACAAAAAAGAGGCCATCTGCCGGTGGAAGGGGGTTATGGTATTTATGGAGGGGGGCCTCTGATGGTTTTAGACAAGTCTAGACTTGTTCTAACATGTCTGGACTTGCTGGAACATGTCTGGAACAGATGTGTGGGCGTGGGGTTGAATCAACATGGGGGGGTTTTCCAGGATTTCCGGAGGGGGCCGTCTTGGGGACTTGTTCACTCCCAAACGTCGTACATCTATTGACAAGTGTGTTATCAATCTATCGATAGCTGTTTGGACAGGTGACCGGATATGTGGGACCACCCAGGTGGTGTGGGGTTATGGTATTTATGGCGGGGGGCCTCTGGCGGGTATAGACAAGTCTAGACTTGTTCTTACATGTCTGGACTTGATGGAACATGTCTGGAACAGATGTGTGGGGTTGAATCAACATGAGCTGGACTTCATTTCCGGGGGTTCCGGCAATGTAATTTCCGGGAGCGTCAACACTTCCCAGGGTTCCGCCGGTGACATCATTTCCGGTGAAGTCAACACTCCCGGTTTCCACTGACGTCTGATTTCCGGTGACGTCAATAGTTCCAGTTTCCAGTGATGTCCGATTTCCGGTAAAACTTCTGCTTTTCAGTGACATCACTTCTAGTGACGTCAATACTCTGGCTAAGGGCTTGCAGTGGGGAAAATTTCCAATGACGCCACTTCAGGTTTGAAAAGGGGTGTTCCAGCGAGACCACTTCCAATGATGTCACTTCCGACAGAGGGTCATAAATCATCACCTGTCCAATTTTGACAATTGCTGGATTCTATATCTCTCTATTATGCCTATTATTATATCAGTGGGATAAAAAACATCAATGATACTTTTGTTTGTCGTGATAGTTTTTGGGAAAATATATTGTCCTAAAATTGTAGTATTATGACTGGCCTAAACACATATAATATACTGAGAGAGAGCTAGCGCAATGGTTAACACAAAAATATTGTACAAACTGTAAAAAAAAATAGAGTAACAACTGTAATAACAATCAACAATATAGCAGGACCAGGAAGCAAGAACCGTTATTACTGTTTACCGATTACTGTTTCTGTATTCCATGATGGTAATTTTCAGGGACTCATTGCAGGGACTCATTATTCTCGGGTTAGGACTCATTGACATGTACATCCCAGGACTCACATAGTCTCAAGTGTGAAATAACGTATGCTTCAGCCAAAGGGTATTGAGCCAGGTAGATAATTATAAAATGAGAAGTGGGACTAATGATGCAAACCAAATAATGACCAAACAGATTAAAGACATGTTAAACAAACGCATACCGGGCTTCCTCTAATGACATGAAAGGCCAATTTGTGGAAGGTACCACAGGTATTTCATCACAAGCGTAGACCCTGAACTGAATAAATACCAATTATGGCATTCAGTCTTTTATGACACACAACCACCTTAGCAACTCTTTAGGCCCAGTGAATGATTTTCCAGTGACGTTCCATTTACCTCTTCTCTGGTGTGGTTTCATTCTCGTTGCTTGCTGGAGCTTCCTGTAGGTCAGGGAGATTAGCGAAGTCGTCTTGCTCGGCCAGCCCAATTGCGAGAGACAGAACAACCATCTTCCCCTCACTGGACACAGACATAATGCAAAACTAAATACAAACACACTCAAACACCCTTTCAAGGTACATAAAGACAGTGAGAGAATGTTGTGAGGCTCAGTCTAACCTGTGCGTTAAAGTACATCCTCAGCTCTGTGTGCTCTGTGTGAGTGACTAGAGAGTAATAAACGCTGTATATACAGTTTTGTTCAGAATAATAGCAAGAGATGGTGGGCGGGGGGGCGACTCGTGTTGCCAGTTTTATGACTTGTGACTTGCTTGCCAAATACTTCAGATAGACTTGACTGTCATGATCATCTCCATACCCTCTTACAATGAACTGTTCATCACAACCCTCTCAGCCTCTGCCTGCTTCTGGGTACGGTCAAAATCGAATCGTGACAGAATACGCTGGCCGGCATTGACCCAGCAACCCGGGAGGCGTTAAAACATGTACTCACTCTCCAAGGCACCCACAAAGGGAGAGAGGACAAGGCTCTGCAAGAAATCATGGAATCCATACACTCCCTCAAGCAACAAGTCTCCCTCCTTTCGTTGAAAATGCAATCCGATCACCCTTCTGTAAGTACTCCTTCTGAGCCCGTAACCTCCAAGCCACCCTGCGTCTCGTACAAATAGCCCCATGTTTCTCCGCCCGAGCCCAACTCTGGGGACTTAGGTGCATGCAGCCAATTTATCTTAAATAGCTCTGTGGTCTTACATCGGTTAAGCTTCATATTCTGTAGAATTCAGAATTCTTGCGGGTGAATGCGGGTGGTATGTTCAAGCATAAGGGTGTCCACATGTGCACTTGGCACCAGGACACGCCAGGTCGCAGTTCGATGATCAACTTAGTGGTCGTGTCATCAGACTTGTGGCCACATGTCTTGGACACTCGGGTGAAGAGAGGGGGGAGCTGTCAACTGATCACCACCTGGTGGTGAGTTGGCTTCGATGGTGGGGGAAGATGCCGCTCCGACGTGGCAGGGCCAAACGTATTGTGAGGGTCTGCTGGGAACGTCTGGCAGAATCCCCTGTCAGAAGGAGTTTCAACTCCCACCTCCGACAGAACTTTGTTCATGTTCGGGTAGGGGCGGGGGACATCGAGTCCGAGTGGACCTTGTTCCGCGCCACCATTACTGAGGCGGCCGACCGGAGCTATAGCTGTAAGGTGGTCGGTGCCTGTTGTGGCGGCAATCCCTGAACCCGTTGGTGGACACCAACGGTGAGGGATGCCCTCAAGCTGAAGAAGGAGTCCGATCGGGCCTTTTTGGTCTATGGGACTCCTGAGGCAGCTGATGGGTACCGGCAGGTCAAGCGTAATGGAGCTTTGGTGGTCGCTGAAGCAAAAACTCGGGTATGGTAGGAGTTCCATGAGGCCATGGAGAAAGACTTTCGTATGGCTTTGAGGAAATTCTGGTCCACCATCCGGCGTCTCAGAAGGGGGAAGCAGTGCACCATCGACACTGTATATAGTGGGGATGGGACGCTGCTGACCTCGACTCGGGACGTTGTGAGCCAGTGGGGAGAATACTTCAAAGACCTCCTCAATTCCACCGACACGCCTTCCCATGAGGGAGCAGAGTCTGGGTTCTCTGAGGCGGGCTCTCCTATCTTTGGGGTTGAGGTCACCGAGGTGGTTCAAAAGCTCCTCGGTGGAAAGGCCCCGGGGGTGGATGAGATTTGCCCAGAGTTCATAAAGGCTCTGGATGTTGTGGGGCTGTCCTGGTTGACACGCCTCTGCAACATCGCATGGACATCGGAGACAGTGCCTCTGGATTGGCAGGCTGGGGTGGTGGTCCCCCTTTTTAAGAAGGGGGACCTGAAGGTGTGTTTCAACTACAGGGGGATCACACTCCTCAGCCTCCCTGGTAAGGCCTATTCAGGGGTGCTGGAGAGGAGGGTCCATTGGGAAGTTGAATCTCAGATTCAGGAGGAGCAGTGTGGTTTTCGTCCTGGCCGTGGAACAGTGGACCAGTTCTACACCCTCGGCAGGGTCCTCGAGGGTGGATGGGGGTTTTCCCAACCAGTCTACAAGTGTTTTGTGGACTTGGAGAAGGCGTTTGACCGTGTCCCTCTGGGGATCCTGTGGGGGGTTCTTGTCCAGGAGTGAGGGAAGAATGGAACGGGAGATCGACAGGAGGATCGGTGCAGCGTCTGCAGTGATGCGGACTTTGTATCGGTCCGTTGTGGTAAAGAAGGAGTTAAGCCGAAAGGCGAAGGTCTCGATTTCTCGATAGATCTATGTTCCTACCCTCACTCATGGTCATGAGTTGTGGGTCATGACCGAAAGAACAAGATCCTGGATACAAGCGGCCGAAATGAGTTTCCTCCGCAGGGTGTCCGGGCTCTCCCTTAGAGATAGGATGAGAAGCTCAGTCATCCGGGAGGATCTCAGAGTAGAGCCGCTGATCTTCCACATCGAGAGGAGCCAGATGAGGTGGCTGGGGCATTTGATTTGGATGCCTCCTGGACCTCTCCCTGGTGAGGTGTTCTGGGCACATCCCACCGGAAGGAGACCCCAGGGACGACCCAGGACACGCTGGAGAGACTGCGTCTTTCGACTGGCCTGCGAACGCTTCGGGATCCCCCCGAAAGAGCTGGATGAAGTGGCTGGGGAGAGGAAAGTCTGGTCACCCCTGCTAATGCTACTGCCACCGCGATCCGACCTTGGATAAGCGGTAGAAAATGTATGGATGGATGGATGAAGATTGAAAAAACTTTATTGGCCATCAGATAGTTATAGTACTGTGCAACAAGACACGTGACAAGGCTAATTGGATTCATACACGACGAAGATGCGGAGTTAAATGTCTTGTCGATCGATGATGTCATTGATTGGATCGGCGACTTATCACATGAAAGCCGATCAGCATAAAATGCTAATTATGGGCCGATACCAATAACAGTGATCAGATCTGGGTAAAGTCTATTATATATGGGTTTTTTAACGGTGTTGTAACGAACATACGGGGAGCCGACCACGGAGATGCAAGATTCAACTTTGCACACGGACGCTAAATGAATCACAAACAAATCTCAAGGTGCATCACAGCTGAGACACAGACACTGGTTTCGAATACGGACGCTGAAAGAATCACAAACCAATCCCAAGGAGCATCAAAGCTGAGACACATACTTCTGGTTTTGAACCCAGACGCTAAATTAATTAACTTCCAGCCTGCAGAGGCTCACTAACAAAGACTTCGCCTTCCTGCTGTGTTCTGTGAAACCTGCCTATCTGGACTGGGACAATGGATGGGGCACTAGCGACACCCACAGGTGGCGGAAATCCACTTCAACCCCGGACTAACGAATCACAATCTTCACTGGATTTGGGATCTTCCCCACTGCACAGCATCCCGCCAGCTGTCTGAGCTTTGGGCGTCTTGGCAAACTCCGTGGGGATGGAAGCGGGCAGCACACATCCGCTCCAAACGTCGTGCGAGCAGAGACAACCAGGCTCTGGCCGTCCTGCCTGGGAACCTTTTGTGCTCCTTCCCCCCCCCACCCCTTTCTCCTTTCTGCCATATCCACCTGTTTCCTGTGCGGACCGGGCCGGTTTGTAGGTAAATAATAAAAAAAAAACATAAATAGTTCTACTATTAGCCATCCATCCATTTTCTGTATCGCTTATTCTCACTAGGGTTGCGGGCGTGCTGGAGCCTATCTCAGCTATCATCGGGCAAGAGTCAGGGTACACCCTGAACCAGATCGTCAGCCAATCGCAGAGTTCTGCTCCTAATAACAAATAAAGATTTTAATTCAGAAAACAAAAGAACAGTCACAAAACCAATGTTTCCATACATTGCAATTTTTTTCTTCCATGAAGTGTTCAAAACTATCAAAAAACAAATTCAACAACAAAAAGGTTCACATTCTAGATTAAAACAAATCCTCCATTCATTGCACTTTTTCAATTGATTTGTTTTCTTCAATAAAGAAAATGAAAAAAATTATCAGTCCGCAACAAATGTTGATAACAAGGTGCCCTTGTTTTCTGGCTTTGAAAAAAAAGCCCTGAAGAATTCATAATGTTGCAGCCATAAAATTCTAAGTTAATGATTATTTGCTAAAACAATAAAGTTTATCAGTTTGAACATTAAATATCTTGTCTTTGTAGTGTATTCAATTAAATATAGGTTGAACATGATTTGGAAATCATTGTATTCTGTTTTTATTTATTTTTAACACAATGTCCCAACTTCATTGGAATTGGGGTTGTAGTTGGAAGCCCGGAAGCAATACGGCGTCATCGGGGATGCGTTCACAAAGCCATGTCTTCGTGAAGCACAGGGCCGCGGAATGTCCAAAGTCTTCACTGGTCTTTGTGAGAAGATGAGGCTCGTCCATTTTGCTGGGTAGGGAGCGTATATTTGTGAGGTAGCGGCATTCGGAATCATCTCTTACGAAGCTTGACCTGCACTCTGACTCGTTTCCCTCTGTGGCGTCACCTTCGCTTCCATGCCGCGGCTGCCGCTCTTGTGAGTAACTCGGAGAAAAAAAATATTTGTGAAAGAAAGTCTGGGGTACACTCCCGAATGTTTACCAAGCCTTCCCTTGTGTAAGTGAGTAATGTACTGTCTCCAAAGATGAACAAAAAACACAAAAACATAGACAGTACTCGACAGCACGTAACTCATTCATGAACAACAACATAAACATAAATTCAAAGAAATATTCACCTCTGTTTGATGAAACTACAGCATTGCAGACAGGAGAGAAACCGAAAATTCAGTAATCTCATTACACTGCTACTGATTAATATCAATACCAACGTTGGTATCGATGTCGATATTTGGATTGATCTGCAAACCAGTAATGAAAATATGAAGATATTATTCCTCTGTTATTCATCCATCCATCCATTTTCTTTACCGCTTCTCCTCACTAGGGTCGCGGGTGTGCTGGAGCCTATCCCAGCTATCTCTTGGCTAGAGGTGGGGTCCACCCCGAACTGGTCGTCAGCCAATCACAGGGCACATATAAACAAACAACCATTCACACTCACATTCACACCTACGGGCAATTTACAGTCTTCAATCAACCTACCATGCATGTTTTGGGATGTGGGAGGAAACCGGAGTACCCGGAGAAAACCCACGCAGGCACGTGTAGGACATGCAAACTCCACACAGGCGGGATTTGAACCCCGGTCCTCAGAACTGTGAGGCAGATGTGCTAGCCAGTCTCCCACCGTGCCGCCATCCTCTGTGATTGTATATGGAAAACCATCCATCCATTCATTTTCTATACCGCTTATCCTGCACAGCTTCATGGGTGAGTTGGAGCCTGGACTGGTCACTGGTCAGTCACAGAGCACACACTGTATCGAGACAGACAACCATTCTCTATCATTTTCACATGGTCACTGAGTGGGAAATGAACCCATGCTGCCTGCACTGAAGGAAGGCAAATGTAACGCCTGCAAGGAGGAATGGCAGATGAGCCGCTGCTCCTCCGCATTGAGAGGAGACAGATGAGGTGGCTGGGGTGTCTGATTCGGATGCCTCCCGGACGTCTCCCTGATGAGGTGTTCCAGGCACGTCCCACCGGGAGGAGACCCCGGGGGACGACCCAGGACACGCTGGAGAGACTACGTCCTTCGGCTGGCCTGGGAACGCCTCGGGATCCCCCCGGAAGAGCTGGATGAAGTGGCTGGGGAGAGGGAAGTCTGGGCGTCCTTGCTAAAGCTACTGCCCCCGCGACCCGACCTCGGATAGGCGGTAGAAAATGGATGGATGGATGGTGATGAAGAACATGAAGTACCTTTCCCCAAAACATACTACAGTATTTGAGTTTGTGTTAAACCCATTGAGCTGATCTTAAAATCAAGGTGGATGGCCATGGAAAGACCCATTAATTTTTAGCGGACCACTTAACAGTGGAAACCTTGCGTGAATATGAAAGAGACACTAAATAAATCAATGAAAACCGAGTTTTCAGACAGAAAACAGCAAAAATGAAAGCGGTTGTCTTTATCCCCCATAATAGCATGATTTTATATAAACGATGGTGGAAAGCTGAATTCATGAGTTCATGTAATGAGTGGCCTTAGCAAATACACATTAACCTACGAATAACCTTGGTCATTCAGATTAAAAAATAAACCACCTGCATTAGTACATGTAAGATTAATGCTTATAATTCTTTCTCTTTCCAAAGGCTTTTTTATTATTTTATTTTTACACAAAGTGGTACATAGCATACGCAACCATGGACACATTCTTTCAGTCACAAAATTCTTAACACACCTTTAACCTGAAATATTAGCTTGCTACATTTCGCCATCACATACAGTCTTTCTTCTTCAAAAGTTATTAAACTAGGTTATAGAAAGGTTATGTTTTGAAATGGAGACTGGTTAGCACATCTGCCTCACAGTTCTGAGGACCGAGGTTCAAATTCCAGCCCCGGCTGTGCAGAGTTTGCATGTTCTCCCTGTGCCTGCGTGGGTTTTCTCCGGGCACTCCGGTTTCCTCCCACATCCCAAAAACATGCATTAATTGAAGACTCTAAATTGCCCGTATGTGTGAATGTGAGTGCGAATGTTTGTTTCTATGTGCCCCCGCGATTGGCTGTCGACCAGTTAAGGGTGTACCCCGCCTTTCGCCCGAAGATTGCTGGGATAGCCTCCAGCATGCCCCCGACCCTAGTGAGGATAAGCGGAACGGAAGATGAATGAATGAATGTTTTGAAATCTGGTTGGTTCTTAGCTGAAAAACTACAACAGCGGATTCCCACAAACTACAGTTCACGACTGGCACATAAAAGACGACCAATTTAATTTTGGTGTAGAATAACATAAAGTTGCTGACAATTTGTTTTTCCCCTGCTGCTGTTACAATGTGTTTACATTTGGACCAGGTGGGAAGTGCGTATATGCTGTCCAAAATGAACTGTATCACTCTACAACGGCATGATTTTTCAGTCAAACCTGTTAAGATGTTTTGCTTTCATCTTTTCCCAAAATATGTAAGGCTGTGTGTGTAAATGGGTGTTTGAGAGACATTAACTTGCACATGCACTTTGTAGATTGTCACTTAATTAAGTTTAGTCCATTAATTTACAGGCAGACCTGGCACATCAAATATGGTGGCGAGATAATAAACAGTGCAAATTTATAGTATTGCACAAGGTAGGGAAATTAATGGGTTATACAGCAGACAGAACAGTGCTACATTAAAGTGCTTACCAGCTCTACTTCCCGTTCTTTGTACAATTTGAGATGTCGAATTTGAGTTTGACATTGCTGTCTCCTTCCTTGACCTGCATGCTTTGAACACTGCGATTCGTTTTTTTTTAATCACCTCATAGCTTTTGTACCCGCATGACACTATTTTTGGTATAATTGTTCAAACTTCTTCTCGTTTGTCAATCATACATTGATTACCATTTCTGCTCTGTTGGTTGTTCGGCGATTTGATTGGATGCTGTTGGATCAAAACAATTTGTCATTTGACTATATGCTGTGCCCCAACTCGCACAGATACAGAGGGCGGGGGTGGGGGGAGAGAGAGAGAGAGAGAGAGAGAGAGAGAGAGAGAGAGAGGGAGAGAGAGAGAAATGCAGAGTATTAGTTTCTCTTCCGTTTGTGTTTTGGTGAAAGCAGCTATCCCAGCGCTATCAAAGAGCTGAAATCCAAGTTAAGTCACAAGCCATTGCTGTTCCAATCCAAGTCAAGTTGCAAGTCTTTTATCATTTTACCAAGTCCAGTCTAAAGGCATCAAATTCATGACTGGAGTCTGACTTGAGTCCAAGTCACGTGACTCAAGTCCACACCTCTAGATAGAAGTAAATAGACAGTATTTGGATGTGTGGTCATTGAGAAAATAAAAGAAAACAGAAAAACTACACTTTTAATGCTGAAATTCTGTATAATAGTATTTATCCATGAGTTTGACTATTTGACAAAAAAACAGCTATAGTCCAGCACATTATTACTCATTAATTAACTTAAATTACAGGTATTTACTTACGTTCCTGAACAAAAAAATAGTTTTAGTGGTTGAATGTTATGCTTGATTGTTTTCCGACTTCTCAGAGAAACCCAGTGAGGCCACTTTCATTGGGGTATAAAAAAAATGTGAATAGTTCAAAGTAGAAAACTAATTGTTAATTGTTGTTCAAAATGGTGACACGTCAAGCGCTCACTAAAATTGAAAGTATGTCTATGGCAGGGTTGTCAAATTCAGTCACACAGGGGGGACAAAAATCAAAGCGAGGGCTGGAAAAAAAATAACTCGGCTAAGTCGACTTGAAAAATAGGCCGATGTAAAACTTCTGCCTCGAAGCTCCGCCAGGACCAAAAAACAAACAGTTTTTGCACCACCGGAACTAATGTTTCGCACGTTTATTGCAGATGGACACAGTGCTGGGGCACTTTGCCAAAAACGACAAAGGAGCATCTATAAGTGAATTTTAAATCACTGTTAATTGTGTATTGTAAATATAACATGATTTTTGAGTGAGCTGAATGATAATTTTTTTTTGAGTTAAAAAGGTAATCGCTGGTGCGCTAAAGCTAATTGCGATTGCTAACCATTATGATTGAATCAAATTCTGTAACCAGATTCATACCATACACTCAATACCTACATATGCAATTTAAGGATCACAATCCATCCCCCATAAATGAGAATAAAATGGATGTTAGTAAAATAAATAAATAAATAAATAAATAATAGCGGGGGAGCCGCGGGGCGATTATTATTTGATTATTCGACCAATAATCAATAGCAGAATCAATTTTAAAAACATTTGATAGTGACACCCCTACTCAAATCATACCTTAGGTTGTAGGCTGCACAAAATAAACTTTTACAGAACAGACTAAAACAAAAATTTATTGAACATTTTCTTTGCTCTAAATCTTGACTTATGCTGTATACATTTATCGACCTTGATTTCTGCATGGGGGCACAGTCTTGTAAGAACAAAAAGGCGCCTTTCCTTAACTATTCCCACAGTTTGAATTGGATATGATCATATTTTCGGATTGGTGGTGCTATTGCACATCTTTTTTGCATCATTTTTCATTTCACCAGTCCTTTTACACTATTCCGATTTGCTTTCCTGAGTTGCTTAACTAGTGGCATTTTGTTGGCGAAATATTGACAGCAAGAGAAAACATTAGCACTTGAGAGACAGCTGCCTACTGTAAACAGTATCAGCATGCGGCTATCGGTAAGTGGAATGGATCTGTACAGATGTCCAGAAACGACACGCGCAATCATTACCACGACACCGGTTCTATTGATTAGAAAATAAATGGTACGGCTCACGCTGCATGGTAGACCTGTAGTCATTTTGTATGTTACACTGCTGTATCTAGTTATTCATACCCTCCTCACCACAATGGTACTCCCACAACCTACTGTGTGTCTCTTCCTCAGGCTCCAAAAATGATGTGTTTGGCCGAGTTAGATTCATGAGTTTCAGGGACAAAGGGGCATGCCACTTCCCTATACATTGTATATGTGGCCAGCTTTAATTGAACAATGATTCACATCGACAGGGAGGTCACTGCCCTCGAGACACTGCTAATAGAAGCCATGCAGAACGTACAGGCGCATTGAACCATGTGCATGTTTATGTGTGTGTCTTTTCATGGTTAGTGGAGAAAGGGGCATTTACGTGAGGCTGTTTTGTGAAGCATATCATATGTAATCTATCAGTGTGGGGGAGAGGAGAGTTTCCGTGCTCAGTATCCTGAACTGCCAGTAGCCTGGAATACTTGTACACAAACAATGATATTGTATTTCCTGACTGCAGAGGTGTGGAGCTAGAGGGTACTGCCATAGAAGCACTTACAAGAACGATTTAACGTCCAGCCCCCTGTTGCGTATCTGTTCCATCATGTGGTCCCAGCTGCCTGGATTTGACCTGGAGCGGCCCGCCCCTGCCCCTCTGTACCGGGAGGCTCCAGCCGTACTGCCCCGGACCCCTCGTGGGCCCCCACGGTGGCCCCCAGCACCTGGGCCGGTGTGCAGTTGTCCCAGGCTCTGTGAGGTAACAGGGGGGTCGTTAGGACCCGGAGGGGGCTGGTGTGTGAGGGGCTGTTGTAGGCTCTGCTGTCGGACCAGGGGCCGGGGGCGCGCCACAGCCGAGGATGGGATGTGCTCCAGTGTGGAGGTAGTTGAGAGGGAAGCGTCCCCAAAACTGAGCAGAAACACAAGAGACATATGATTAATAAAACAAGGTCCCTAGAACTTACTGAGGAAACATTTTGAATACAGACAGATTAAAAACAAACGAGCAATTTGACCAATAGAAGTAGTATTTCATCTGCCTCACAGTTCTGGGGACCGGGATTCAAATCCCGGCCCCGCCTATGTGGAGTTTGCATGTTCTCTCCGTGCCTGGGTGGGTTTTCTCCGGGCACTCCGGTTTCCTCCCACATCCCAAAAATGTGCATGGTAGGTTAACTGAAGACACTAATTTGCCCGTAGGTGTGAATGTGAGTGCGAATGATATTTTTTTTTCTATGTGCCCTGCGATTGGGTGGCGACCGGTCCAGGGTGAACACCGCCTCCCGCCCGAAGATAGCTGGGATAGGCTCCGGCAGCCCGTGACTCTAGTGAGGATAAGCGGTAAAGAAAATGGATGGATGGATGGATGGATGGATGGATGGATGGACGGAAGTTGTATCTCACAGTTGAGTTCTGCTCACATCTATGTGGAATTATAACACTGTGGTGATAGAGTGACGCTGGATTTTTGGGGGGACTTTGTTAATTTAGTATTTACATTTTCCCATGAACCTTGTTTGCCTGCTCTTTTTATGAATGCATTTTTGGGGGAGTTTACATGTGCTCGCCTCCTTGCTTCTCCTGTTTCCCTGCATTTATGTCCTCCACTTTTGCCATCATGCAAACCTGCATCCGTAACATAACCTATTGTGTTTTTGGAATAGGAGGAAGCCGGGAGCAGCAGTAGAAAACCCACACAGGCACAGGGAGAACATGCTAATTCTACACAGGTAGGCCAGATTCGAACCCCAAACCTCAGAACTGTGAGACAGATGTGCTCATCACGAGTTCTTCAGGCTCATAACGAAACATATTATTGAATGAAAACTGCTCTGATTTTTTCCTTTTTCTCTCTCCTTTGTTTAGCAATGTTAATTTGATCTGGGTCTTTTATTGGATCTAATTGGATTGTGCAGGTGTACCCAATTAAATGTATATTGTATATATGCATAATCTGAGTGGTGCCAAAATAAACTTCAATTTAAAAGTAGTGTTCACTGCACATCTGCAGCACTGAAGTTTTTAATCCCTCTCTAATGAGACCTGACCTTCCTTTTGTTTATCTTTTCCTGCA
Source organism: Phycodurus eques (assembly GCF_024500275.1). Classification (NCBI taxonomy): domain Eukaryota; kingdom Metazoa; phylum Chordata; class Actinopteri; order Syngnathiformes; family Syngnathidae; genus Phycodurus; species Phycodurus eques. The sequence continues at coordinate 35,171,314 of NC_084526.1, forward strand.
GCTTTGTTCACATTTGCAGTCCTTCACTCCTTCAGTCTGCTGTGCTCAGCTCCCTCTCTCTGTTTATTCATCTTTCCTTCACTTCTAGCCTCTGCCGAGTCCCACTATGTTTCTACTCCCTCTCCAGTCACCATTCTTTAAGTCCAACCAATTACCAGTTAATTACTCTTACAATCATGTAATAATGCTTCAGCCTCTATCCTCCCCTCAATCACTGCTGTCTGGTGTCTGTAAGCAAGTACTCGTAAAGAGGTGTAAACAGTTCTGTCACGAGATAATGCTCTGCAGGATTTACTGCTTGAACTTGTGTTTAGCAGCGCTTTGCAGAATTACCTCATCTTGAACTCCGGTGGAAAGCCAAGAGATGAACACCCAGAGGAGAAAAGCATTGCTGGATCAATTTACAGAAGAACAAATGCCTGCATTCATGCAAAGATTTCCGTAGGTCAGAATAATACTGTATTAAAGTGAAACTCAGCATTAACCATTGCTTGTAAAGATATAAGCTTGTTTTGGAATTGATGTAAATATGGTTTGTCAATAAGATCCTCAAATAACGGAACATAATTGACTATTAAAACAGTGCAATCATTATGCTGCTGAATATTCTATTTTATTGGACACCTGATTTATAGCTTTTCCATAGCAACAGTTTGTAATCCATCCATCCAACCATTTTCAACACCGCTTATCCTGGTTACGGTCGCGGGATGCTGGAGCCTATCCCAGCTGGCTTCGGGCGAAAGGCGGACTACACCCTGAACTGGTCGCGAGTCAGTCACAGGGCACATATAGACACGGACAACCATTCGTACTCACATTCACACCGTCACCGAGTGGGAGCTGAACCCACGCTGCCTGCACCAAAGTCAGGCGAGTGTACCACTACACCAACAGTGACCAGTTTGTAATAGAACAGAATAGAAACATGAAGAATCAAAGCACTGTTTTAGAAAGTATGCATGAAAATAACCATTTGAAATAATGGCGTGGAAATATACTGCCTATCCAAGCAATCTTCGGGCAGGAGGCGGGGTACACCGTGAACTGGTCGCCAGTGAATCGCGGGGCACATATAAACAAACAACCATTTGCACTCACATTCACACCTACGGGCAATTTAGAGTCTTCAATTAATCTACCATGCACATTTTTGGGATGTGGGAGGAAACCGGAGAGCCCGGAGAAAACCCACCCAGGCACGGGGAGAACATGCAAACTCCACACAGGCGGGGCCGGGGATTGAACCCCGGTCCTCAGAACTATATATATACATACGCGACCCTAGTGAGGAGAAGCGGCTCAGAAAACGGATGGATGGATGGATATATATACACACACACACACACACATATATATATATATATATATATATATATATATATATATATATATATATATATATATATATATATATATATATATATATATATATATATATATAGCTGAAATAAGTATTTAACACCTCAATATTTTTCTCAACAAAATTTCACCAGATGTTGGGAACAACCCAATTAATCCATACATACAAAGAAAGTCGAAAAAGTTCTACATTCTGAAATTACGTTGTGTTTAATAATGTAAAATGACCAAAGGGAAAAAGTACTGAACACACCGACTCGTATTTATTTAATACTTTGTACAAAAGCCTTTGTTTGTAATGACAGCTACAACCAGACCCTTCCAAGATATAGGCAGTCATCAACTGGCCCATCCCCTCCACCCGCAAGGATCTGCAATGCTTCCTGGGTTTCGCGAACTTCTACTGGAAATTCATCAGGGACTACAGCAAAGTGGCCGTTCCCCTCACTAGCCTTACCTCTATCTACCAACTACCCATTTTAATTGACACCTGCTCTGCTGGTTCTCAAGCCTTCAACCGCCTCAAAGAACCGTTCACCGGTGCCCCTATCCTGAAACACCCTGACCCCTCCCCTCGTTCGTGGTTGAGGTGGATGCCTCGGACACAGGAGCTGGAGCAGTCCTAATCCCAGCAGGACCCCAAGACCCAGAAACTCCACCCCTGTGCCTTCTTTTCCTGTCACCTGTCACCTGACGAACAAAACTACGACGTGGATAAACTTTACTGTTTTTAGCAAATAATTATTAACTTAGAATTTTATGGCTGCAACACTTTCCAAAAAAGGATATGTGGTACAAAAGAGGCGGCACGGTGGCCGACTGGTTAAAGCGTCAGCCTCACAGTTCTGAGGACCCGGGTTCAATCCCCGGCCCCGCCTGTGTGGAGTTTGCATGTTCTCCCCGTGCCTGCGTGGGCTTTCTCCAGACACTACGGTTTCCCCCCACATCCCAAAAACATGCATGAATTGGAGACTCTAAATTGCCCCTAGGCATGACTGTGAGTGCGAATGGTTGTTTGTTCCTATGTGCCCTGCGATTGGCTGGCAACCAGTTCAGGGTGTACCCCGCCTCCTGCCCGATGACAGCTGGGATAGGCTCCAGCACCCCCGCAACCCTAGTGAGGAGAAGCGGCTCAGAAAATGGTTGGTTGGTTGGGTTGGTTGGTACAAAAGACTGAGAAAGTTGACTGAGGTTCATCAAACAACTGTTTGGAACATTCCACAGGTGAACAGGCTAATTGGGAACAGGTGGGTGCCATGATGGGGTATAAAAGGAGTTCCCTGAATTGCTCTTTGATTCACAAGCAAAGATGGGGCGAGGTTCACCTCTTTGTGAACAAGTGTGTGAGAAAATAGTCGAACAGTTTAAGGACAATGTTCCTCAACGTACAAATGCAAGGAATTTAGGGATTTCATCATCTACGGTTCATAATATCATCAAAAGTTTCAGAGAATATGGAGAAATATATATATATATGTATATATACATATATATATATGTATATATATATGTATATATACATATATATATATGTATATATATATATATATATACATATATAAAGACTAAATGTGATATATATATAATGTGATATACATATATAAGGTGATCTATATATCTATATATATATCTGTGATCTATATATATATATATGTGATCTATATATATATATACATATACATATATATATATATATATATATATATATATATATATATATATATATATGTGCGGCACGGTGGACGACTGGTTAGAGCGTAAGCCTCACAGTTCTGAGGACCCGGGTTCAATCCCCGACCCCGACTGTGTGGAGTTTGCATGTTGTCCCCGTGCCTGCGTGGGTTTTCTCCGGGCACTCCGGGTTCCTCCCACATCCCAAAAAACATGCATGAATTGGAGACTCTAAATTGCCCGTAGGTGTGAGTGCGAATGGTTGTCTGTTTGTATGTGCCCTGCGATTGGCTGGCAACCAGTTCAGGGTGTACCCCGCCTCCTGCCCGATGACAGCTGGGATAGGCTCCAGCACGCCCGCGACCCGAGTGAGGATAAGCGGCTCAGAAAATGGATGGATGGATATATGTAAGTGACATAAGTGACAGGATCAATTGCATCTGTACTTATACTAGCAGCTCTTCAGATTTGGGAAGCAGTCCACTCATGAAAACAATTTCCAGTCTGCACAGTGTCATTTATTCAGCATTCTATTAATTTATGTTGCAAAAAATTTTTATGTACTTGGTCTTCCAGAACTGCTGCACATGTATCAATGTATCAATGAAGTCAATTTCTGCTCTATCCTGTTACTTGCATTGAGTGTTATCTTCACATTTAGTCTTGCTTGAAAGTTAATTACGGTGACTTTAAACCTTGAATGGTTTTGTAATTAAGGGAAACTGAAGGGGGTGAAAACCAGACAGAGTGAAAAAATATAACATAACAGAGGCAAATAGAGGAGACGGGAAAGCCATTAAATAGAAACATGTCATAGGGGAGTTCATAGATATACTATAAAAATATGAATAATTACGATTTCTTTTATCATCAGATACATTTTTTATGTAATGGGCTGTTTGAAAGTTACAGTATCTAAGTGAGTACATATACTGTATGTAGATGTACTATAGTTAAAAGGGAATGGAATATGTATGTATATATATCATTTTATCTCTGGCTTGAAGACTTTGCTGCTTTACTTTGGACTAAGGTCAGTGAGGAAATGACCTACTACTGTGCTACTTTGTCTTCTTTGGATTACATTGCCAATATCTTGCATTGTGTTCTTTATTCTTCCTCACTTGGTTGTACACACACACACACACACAGTATACATTTTTAGTCCTGCGTATTAGTTTTGAATCGAGCTAACGAAGGCAAAAAATACCGTATATTGTCTATAACACTGTTGCGGGCATTAGGGACCAAGACCCCTCCTGCTCAAATTTTTTTATAATTGCCTCTATTAACGCTATAATATGCGGGCTTTTTTATGCGCCCCCTACTGCTGGAATTCAGAATTACAACAAAGCGGTCAGTTGCTTCGATATGACGTAGGCTCTGCCGAGCCCAACTGTCCCTGTGTCTTTTTAGTGAGCATTTTAAAACTACACTCCGCCCATTGCTCGGCAAAATGCCTCATTTCCGTGCCGCCATTTACTTCTACGTCATTTTCAGTGTGCCACCAACTGGGCCAGGGCAGGAAATGAATCGGGCATTCACAAAATATAAAGAAATAAACTATTGAAGAATACAGCAAGATGTTAGAGGAGCTGACAGACTTAATCATCTTGTCATCTCCTCTAGTAGTAGTAGTCTCCTCCTCTAGTTGTTTTTATTTTTTGACAAAAAGTAGTGGATTTCAGCTTTAACAGTTTAAACCCTAACTATAACGCAAACCATGATCCCAAAACAGTTTAATATCATGTCATCTTTCAACATTGGCCATAGGCGCGTCGCAAACCGTAAAAAACAATGACTACTTTACAATGAGCTTGTCATATACTGCCCTGCAGTTCCATTATTGGAGCCGGGAATGCGCTTTGCGTCCTCTCTCTCTCTCTCTTCCTCTCCCACCTCTGTTTTCAGCACCTGTCTCCAAGCAGCCTCATCACCACCGGTGTATTTAAGCCTCCCTGTTCCAGGTAATCCTTGCCCAAGTATTGCAGTTTCTTCCAGCGGTACCACGGCCCATTTACCTCACGTAAGTCACTCTATTCCTCGTTCCCTTTGTTGACTCCTGTGTCTCCTTGTTCTCAGAGTTTTCCCCCGTCTTCCTGATCCACGTCATTCCTACTGCCAAGCCAGCCACCTGTCCACGCCACCGCCTGCCAACGCACCCAGGACCACCGCCATTACCTTTCCTCAATAAACTGTTCATCAATTTACATCTGGCGCCGCCTGCTCTTGGATCCAGCTACTCCCCATATGTGACAGAGCTATTTTATTAAGTTTTTGACTCTGTGATGATCTCTTTTTAAAAAAGCATAAACTGTGTATCGCACACAGCTATCTTTGGTTCAGTATTTACTGTAACGGTTGAGCAAGTTTACCACGCTATTTTCTCCAGGATCAACTATGTTATCTTCCACCACGCTGCTGTTCGCCCTCAAGTCAGTCAACTATTTGCTGGCGGCCGATGCTATCAACTCCTCCGCTAACATGGCACCTTAGAAGGAGCAGAGTGTTTGGGTGGCATCTGAAGGCAATTCAGAAACTGCGAACAGATAAGGTTTTTGGTGAATAGTTAATTTGTGAGCAGGTTTGCAAATGGTGAATTGCGTATCGGCGGGTGTTCACTATACTTCATATCGTCGACAGCCAGGTTTAACTTTTGATGATGTTTGAATATGTGAGCCATGATTCTAGAGTCCTGCACATCCATCCATTTTCTGGACCGCTTATCCTCGCGGGAGTGCTGGAGCCTATCCCAGCTATCTTCGGGCGAGCAGCAGGGTACACCCTGAACTGGTCGCCAGCCCATCGCAGGGCACACATAAACAAACAACCACTCGCACTCACATTCACACCTACGGGCAATTTACAGTCTTCAATTAACCTACCATGCATGTTTTTGGGATGAGTGAGGAAACCAGAGTACCCGGAGAAAACCCACACAGGCACGGGGAGAACATGCAAACTCCACACAGGTGGGGCCGGGATTTGAACCCCGGTCCTCAGAACTGTGAGGCAGATGTGATAACCATTCGTACACCGTGCCACCCGGGTCCTGCACAATGAACGATATATAGCATTATTGGTCACATTATTGCCCATAGGATATTTACAGTTATCATAATGGAGACCCCGCTCTGGGATTTATCAAAATCAGAATAAAAGCAAATCCAAAAGTATCAGCACTAAAGAGCACCGGGTTATGAGTCTGAGTAAGATTGCTTGAATGACTTCACATTTCATTTAATTTACAAAAATATAACATAATCATGCAGTGTAACATTTGTGCATGTTGTGCATCAGTGCTTGTTGCCAATACAATCATGTTGATGGATGCTGGCTGTAGTAAAGTGTAGAAGAAAGTCGAGATGATGGCTATTCGCAAATAGATCGGCTGTTATAAAATGAAATTGCAAAAAAAAAAAAGAATAATACTTTTTAAAAAAGCACACTTGTAGCTTTCCCCTGATGAACAGAGAAATTAGATTAAATCAGGCTGGATTCACCAAGTTGAAGTAAGAGTTTCATTTGTGTACATTACCTAATAAAATATCTCGCCTGCTGTTTTATGCAGCAGCCCCCTTAGAAATAAAAAAGATGAGCAGACGAGCTATATTTTAAGATATCCTCTGAGCCAGTGTTTTCAGTGATAGCCATGAAATTGTCACAGCCTGAACTAAATTAGAGCCTGCAGAGTAACAGTTTGACTGGGCCTGACATCATCTGGTGGACATAAAGTGTGTATAAATTTCTACACTAAAAAATACTTTAACCAACAGTTACTGAAGCATCAGTCCCATGCGGTGCAAGACAGCTGGCTTCCTCCTAACATTTTCCTTTTTTACAAATTGTATTCACAATCTCATCAGTTGTATACATCCATTGTTCCCACTATGGGCGGTTAAAGACTTCTTGAAGAATTTGAGGGGGGAAAAAAACAATCATTGGGCAACTGTTATTATCTTTTCACATTTTATATTTTTCTTCATTAAAAGTTGCATAAAATACTTTGTAAAAATGAATATTTTTTGATACTGAAATCTTACTCAGATAAAATAAATTTTACGATGAAAACAGGACAGCAGCAGAACCTGCTGCTTACATTTAAAAGCACAAGACAACTGAGAAAATGTAGAAAAGTAACTTCAGCCAACTGATTATCATTGAGAAATATTGTATCATGTGAACATGTAAATGTATTCTGAGAAGTGAGCTGAACACAGACATGATGAACACACCAGACTCAGACTAAATGAGCACATACTGTAAATCAGTGATGTTAGATCAATAAAACTCAACAACATTTTGGCCAAAGTTCAAAAGAATCGAACGTTATACATTTGTCATTTTCCACAGCCACCCACCTTTATTTAGCATACCCTGCCACCATCACTATGCTGGACTTACTTGCTAAACCGCAGGCCTCCTGCGTGCATGTGGCTCTGGACCGTCTGCCAACGGCCAGCCTTGCTGCCCCCAGTCAGCATGCTTCGAATGCTGTCACTGCGACTTGGCCCTGCCCCAGCCCCAGAGCAAGCACCGAACCCGCTGTCACCAGCCCCCGGTGAGGGTCCAGCTCCGCCCTGCCCACTCTTATCCACAGCTCCACTGAGATGGACAAACACGAGGGAAGGATCGAGAGAGGATACGAAGACGAAAGACGGACGAACGGCATAGGGACAAAGTTGGAGAGCAGTAAGTATAACCTCTGAGGTTATTCAAGGCAAAATGCAGCGGAAAGTGTTCAGCAGGCAGTAAAAACTAGACTTTACACCGATTTTATCGGGCTGATCGGTATCGGCCGATATTTAGCATTTTATGCTGATCGGCTGATCGGCTTTAATGTCATAATTCGCCGATTTGATCAACGACGTCATTGATCGGCTCCGCAAAAGACATTTACTGCGCATCGCCGCGTGCATAGTATATTTGAATCCAAAAGCGAGTTTATCTTTAGCCTTGTCACGTGTCTTTTGACGTAGTACTGCAAATATCTGACGGCCAAAGAAGGTATTTAAAAAAAACAAAAACAAAAAACATGTCGCCGGTGTGGGACAGACAACACGTCTGAGACAGGCAACACATAATGCCCGGATCAAACTACAAGACAAATTTGCTCTTTCACAATTGCACTGTCAGACTACTGCAATAAAATCTTGTATTCCGATACCACCGCATCCCGTTTTTTACGATCGTTGGGCTTTATCTTGTCAACTCAAATGCGACCGGATACACTCGTTATCGTGGCAAGGACAACAAGAGTGGAGCGCGCCGACGGTATTATAAGGACAAAATGGGGAAAAACGTGTGTTGGTGGTCACCGGTGCTCAGAACAGGAGAGGACGTTCATTTAAGGCTTGCTTGAGGCATGTTCCCGTACTTTTAATACCATACGGCTCACAAGCAGGCAATAAAATATTATGTAGCCTAGCAAGCTAGTGTTAGCACGAACGGTTGGACGTAAACACACCGCCGTTCTGTCGAATCATGCTCTAAAGTTTCGGTGTGGGTGAAGTCATTTAATGAAAAATAAAGTAATTTAATTACAGTAAGTTAGCACCCATTATTTCTGTCATGTAGTGTTAGTTTGACCTGACTGATTAGAATACACGATCTGACTAGAGCAGTGATTTCCAAACTTTATGGAGCCAAGGAAAATATTTTGCAATTGAAAAATCTCACGCCACACCAACAAACAAAAATGTCACAAAAAGTGGTTACATTAATTACTGTATTTACTTCCTGCCATCTAATAGAAGACCATTCATTTGTTCTCTGTCACTGTGCCTTACTGGCATAAATAGAGGAACAAAGATACATTATTTATTGTAAATAATTTTTTTGGAGCAATTAAGTACACAAGTATATACTGTAAATAAACAGGTCATTTAAATAGACACATTCCTCCATCTTGTGATCGGATCGGTGATCGGTTATCGTTTTTTTAAACTCGCTGATCGGCCTCAAAAATCCCGATCGTGTAAAGCCTAGTAAAAACGTGCCTACTGATTTGCCATACTGACTTTTGAGTACTGTGAATCAGACACAATGCATCGTCAAATTTTTAAGAGCGCAGATGCACTTGAAGACACCAAACCAGACGTTTCCAGTCCACCCGCAACTCATGATGAAAACAGACAGGTTTGTATCGAAAGAAATCAAAATGTTTTCCATAATAAAAATCCCACGAAGAAAACTGCACTCCCACCAAAGTTGACCCACAAATTCAAGGAGACAGGACCTTCCACAGAGTGAACACATGAAGAAATACCACAACACTGAACCAGCACATCCTTTGTGACAACATTTAGACAACAAGCGCAGACTGAGGGTAAAATAATGTGTAACTTTTAGTGTCGTAAAATGCCAGCACATTTGCCAAAACTGCATCCTGCATCAACAGCCTAAAATTGTCATTGTCTGTGTTTTAGTTTTAGATTGTTTCGTTTTGTTTCATGTTTTACTGTGTCCCCTGTTGTCCATGTCGTGTGCTCATTTAGCTATTGTGTCCACCTATTCTTGTCAACCCTCTACCTTGTGTCAACCAATCAGCTCCTTCTAACCGCTCAAGTCTTGTCCAGATATTTCTCGTTGGCTTGTCAATTTGTATTTAGTTCCCTGGTTTCTTTCAGTGCTTGTCGGTTCATTGTCTTATGTCATTTTTGTAAGTCAGGTCACTAGTAATGTTTTGTTTCCTGTTTTGGGTTAACTCAAGTGTTTCTTTTTTACTTTGATTATAGCTTTTTGGACTTAGTTAAGGTACTATTTAATTTTTTCTGTGTACCTTGTTTACCATCTTTGTGTTTGGAAAGAAATCCTTTTTTGAAATTCCGGTACTCCCGCCTGGCCTCCCTAATTCCCTGCACTTGGGTCCTCCATGTTTTGTCTTGGCTCCAACACCTCAAAAACCCAAACCTGACAAAAACTCTGCTAACATTAAAATAACTATCAATAAACCGTGTTCTCACGAGCATTGTACAGGAATTGCAATGTAAAAAGAATAATATGCTTATATCCACAGTATGTCGGGTATGTTTGTAGATTGTGCTGCTGCAGGCCTTTAAAATAATTTAAATCTTTTTTTTCCCCACGATTGACACGTTATTCAACAGCGCTGCTGCTCCATCAAATGTTTTAATGCAGCACGAGCAAACTATTCAACCACTAAAACTATGTTTTCTGTTCAAGAATGTAAGTAAGTAGTTATACTTAGTTACTAGTGTGTTCACCATTACATAAACATAAAAAATATATGTAATTACCAATGCTGTTCATTTAAGGCAGCTGTGACATAGACCTTACATTGGCGGGCTAACATTTAGCATTGTACATGAGAAGTACATACAGGAATTGTCCCAGATTCAAATTAGTAGGGCTCCAGCATCACTGGTTAACAAAGCTAAGACAGAGTGTTTAATTGTACTTACATTTTATAGAGGTGAGATGTGTGAGGTGCATCTGCGATGCAACTGATTACACTACATGCCTTTGACATTCAATTTACCGGTAATGTCTTTTCACATTTTTACGCAAAAGTGCTTCAATTAAATTTGATCTCTTAAGAATGTTGAAATGTTAGTTACAGTCACACGTACAGTCGATAACGGTTTTATGATCGCAGGTTATTTCTTTCATTATTTCTGATTGGGATTTTCCCCCCCAAATCTGATTGTATTCAACTCTAGAGGTTTAATTGTGTACTGTAGCTGGAGTGTCTTTAAAAGAGCAAAGAAATGGCTCAGAGGAGGTGTAAGTTTCCTTAAAGCACCAACAGTTCTGGGAGTGGACAGTGCGAGTTCTGACAAAAAATGAGCAAAGACAGAAAGAGACGAAGACGTGAGAAGGGTAAGATCAGACGTGATGCTACACGTACACAAACAAACAACGGTGACAAAAGTAATGTTGAGACCACCCCATGTAAAATAATGCTTTGAAAGGTTCATTTCGAAGTAAACCCAACACAGGCCCCCAACTAAGGTATACATGATACAGTGAATGAATGCAAAGCTAAACAGCTGGTGGAGTTGCTAAAAACATTGGGATTTGGTCTGTGAGTGTCTCCATGGTACCACTTCATGGGCTTCAGGTGAGAGTTAATGGGCAATGAATGAGGCAAGCGCAGCTGTAGGGAATGTGGTGATCAAACCTTACCACCTTGTATGTAAAAGTTTATTTCTAGACTTGATGACTACTCTCAAACAATGAAATTTTACCATCAATGTGGTGACTTCTTTTGAGTGTTACCAGAAAAAAAGCTGAATCTTCAGGCATTATTTGCCTAGCAGTTGTAATTTCTACCAACATGAGGGCGGTCCTGAAATTCAAAGTAATATTGAGGGAAGGCATTGCACATCTCTCTCAGGAGCCGCATGCCCAACAGTGCTTACTAAACACCACCTCACTATAGCCATGAGGATTGAGGGGAGACTTGTGGTAAAATACACCATGTGAATACAAGTTGAGATATTCTGTCATGTTTTTAGTTTTTGAAATGTGATCTTTTCACATCTTCTATAAATGAACAGCACATAAAGTGTGTTGTGTTTGGCAGCCAGCTCCAATAGACTATTACAGTAACACAAACGTGTTTACATGACCCCTTTCCTTCCAGCCCCACCGTGATAGGGACATATTGTATCTCAAATGCACAGAGTGAGACTCACTTGGGTGTGAGGCGAGGGTCTCCATAGGGAGCGTAGGGAGACATGTTTAATAGAAACTCCTTAGGTGGGTAAGAGCTCCACCTCTGTTGCACATTGCTGCTGTCATTGTTATTCCAAAAGTCTCTGTCAAGATCACTGCGGTCAGAGAGAGTGGCAAAGACAGTTACACAACATAAACATATAACATCACATGAGAACATTGTAACAAGGAGAAAAGGCTGGCAGGGCAAAAAGTGATACATTTTAAAACCCAGGACAACATTTTTTTGCATTTGTAAACAGACACAGTTGGATATTCCTACCCAATATTCACAATTATTCAACAATTCTCCTATGCATTCGAAGAAATACAGGCTTGTCGTAACATTTAACATGCTAAAAGAATAGCTTACTACTAAGAAGTGTTGTTAAATGTGATACCACAGCACCATAAATCATTTTCATGTGTCCCCCATCTACAAATTTCCCATCACCTACTTGATGGCTTTATTTTCCCCTCGACCTCTCACAGACTCTGGAGAGTTGGCAGCTTCCACTCCGGGCTTATTCCTCTTCCCCTGTGCACAGACAAGGTAGCGAGTGATGGGGGATACATTGGATGATATATATATATATATATATATAGACAGTAACTGTAATGTCAAAAGTGCCACTTGTCTTCATTGCGTAATTTTCTTTGGTAAAAACATTCCTAGGGTCATGCAAACAGCAAAAATAAATTATAAAACATTTTTCTCGCAGGTTTTATACTGTATGTAGTAACTATTATTCATCAGTAAAATGTTACCCCACTATTGGGATTTGCATTATCAACAATGATAAATGAAGAAAAAATTGAATAATTCGAAGATGGTACTAAGTGAGGAGCCTAACCTGTGCTGGAGCCTATCCCAGCTATCATCGGGCAGGAGGCGGGGTACACCCTGAACTGGTTGCCAGCCAATCGCAGGGCACAAACAAACAAACAACCATTTGCACTCACAGTCACACCTACAGGCAATTTAGAGTCTCCAATCAATGCATGTTTTTGGGATGTGGGAGGAAACCGGAGTGCCTTCAATGTGTTTCGATTAGCTAAAATTTTACAGCACAATGTTAGCTGCACCACGTGTGGCACCGTTTACAGAGCGAGTGCTAGCTAAAAAAAATAATAAATAAAAATACACCTTTCTACTAATACTGCTTATTTTCCGCTCACGTCAAGGCTTCTACATGTCAACTAACGTATAAACTGTTCTATGGTTTTCTCGATTAAACCATATTGAAATGCATCTCCACAGACGTCCTCTTCCAAAATTATACGTGCTGCAGGTGTCGCCATTCTAAGTTTGTACTCTGTTTGTCCGAACATTCGGACAAGTCAAGCTGTCACTGGAGCTTATGAATTTTAATGAGAATTATCGTTCATGGTAAGTGCTGTACAGTATAATTCATACTCTCGACCAATTTTCCTCTTAATGGTTATAGATTCAGCGGTTATAGCTATTGACCCTGCATTTTATCATACTATATTTCTAACTTTGTGGGTGAGAATGCAATGTGCTTCTCAGCTGAGTCACAGAGACTGCTCTTACATAATGTTTTTCTCACTGTAAACTCAGTGAGGTCAATGACCATGCCATCAAATAATAAGTAGTTTAATAATATGTACTATTATTGCTTTATTTAACCCAGTACGTCAATTGAGAATTGTTTCCCATTTACAATCCTATCTGAGAGGAAATTTAGGGTTCAGTGTCTTGGCGAAGGATACTTCAACAGTAGACACTCAGAGCCGGGATTTGAACCAGTGACCGTTAGGTCAGTTGATGACCCACTCTACCAACTGAGTCACAGCTGCCCCTGTTTGCAAAATATATATAAATTATATTGTAACTACTCTATGTATAAATGGCTGTAAATTATGTTAACTTTAAATTGCTTGACCTATACGATCAAACAGACACCGTATATTAAGCTATACATAGAGTACCCGAAAAGTATGGATAAACTTACACAAGTCTAAACTTTTAGATAAATCAAAATTAATGTTTCTCCACAGCCACGAAACTATAAGTGCGAAAACATCCCAGAACACAATTCATCTCATAGAGTATGAAGTTTAATTGGATCTTTGTTTAAATCCAACTGTACCAAACTAACACCCACCATATTGGATGTTCCTGTGTTTTGCATTTCAATGAGAATTGTTGACTCATATATTTCCAGATGTAATATTAAAGTTTCCTGGAATACTTCATCTCCCTTCTTTCAATGGTTTGATGACTTCTTTTGACTGCTTACCACCAGGAACAACTCACCAACCAGGAACCACCAGGATGTGGATCATTTGGTACTGGATAATTTTTTTTTGTACTGGATCATTTGGATCGTACACACACTTCACTTGTCTCTGACCCATCAGCCCTCACATAACAGAGGAGAAATTAACACCTCGAAATTGCAATGATGTGTCTTTTTCCTCTCTCGGGAACAATAAAAAAAAAACATTTAATCAAAACACACCACACACAATCAACTATTATAAGGCATTTTGAATCAATCCTTATGTTGTACGTAGAAATTTCATCCATCCATCCATTTTCTGAGCCGCGTCTCCTCACTAGGGTTGCGGGCGGGCTGGAGCCTATCCCAGCTGTCATCGGGCAGGAGGCGGGGTACACCCTGAACTGGTTGCCAGCCAATCGCAGGGCACATAGAAACAAACAACCATTCACACTCACAGTCACGCCTACGGGCAATTTAGAGTCTCCAATTAATGCATGTTTTTGGGATGTGGGAGGAAACCGGAGTGCCTGGAGAAAACCCACGCAGGCACGGGGAGAACATGCAAACTCCACACAGGCGGGGCTGGGGATTGAACCCGGGTCCTCAGAACTGTGAGTCTGACGCTCTAACCAGTCGGCCACCGTGGCGCCTAGACATTTCAATCTTTTTATATTTTAAATCGGACAAACATAACTTCTGCTAAATAATTTATCTCGATTGCTGTGCCAAGATTATTGAGCCTTTCCTATTCAGCACATTGTGTTGTTGTCATGGCTTAACATCAAAACATGGTGTATGGGGGAGGAAGCCTGGTTTGACCGATTGTTTTGGCAGTATATGGCGACCTCATTGGGCAGCAACAATATATTGATGTATCAATTCATAGATGCATAAATTAATATACTGTATAATGCTTAAATGTCACATTATAATAAAGTCTATATTGTGAACTTTATTGCTTTATGTGTGCGTTTTGACATCTCCCTATATATAAATCCCAGTTCCAATGAAGTTGGAACATTGTGTTAAAAGTAAATAAAAACAGAATACAATTATTTGCAAATCTTTTTCAACCTATATTCAACTGAATAAATGACAAAAACAAGATATTTAACGTTCAACTGATAAACATTTGGTCTTTTGTGTGCAAATATTCTCTCATTTTTAATTTGATGCCTGCAACAGGACAGGGTCAACCAAAGACTGGGAAAGTTGAGGAATGTTAAAAAAACACCAGTTTGAAATATTCCACAAGTGAACAAGATAATTGGAAACAGGCGAGTGTTATGATTGGGTATAAAGGGAGCATCCCTAAAAGGCTCAGTTGTTTACAAGTTGACACAAGATGGGGTGAGGTTCACCACTTTGTGAACAACTGGATGAGCAAATATTTCAACACTTTAAGAAGGTTTTTCAACATATAATTGCAAGGAATTTAGGGATTTCATCACCTATGCTCCATAATATCATCAAAAGATTCAGAGAATCTGGCGAAATCTCTGCACGTAAGTGGGAAGGCTGCAAACCAGGACCTATCTTCTTCTTTTCCTTTCGGCTTGTCCCGTTAGGGGTCGCCACAGTGTATCATCCTTTTCCATGCAAGCCGTTCCAACCTTCTTGGACTCGTTTCTTCCCTTCCTGACCACACTCACCATTGCTTTGGACTGTTGACCCCAAGTATTTAAAGTCCTCCACCCTTGCTATCTCTTCTCCCTGTAGCCTCACTCTTCTCCCTCCACCCCTCTCATTCATGGACATATATTCTGTTTTACTTCGGCTAATCTTCATCCAAGTACCGATGACATTTTAGGTCAAAGAATGCTAACTAATATACGTCTTACTCGCACTTATCATGTTATATGTACATTACACATCTAACAGTGTCTTACAAATCACTTACAGATCCTGTTTTGTTGTTTTTGGCAAAGTTTACCATTTTCCCAACACTGTGTCGGTCTGCAATAAATGTCCATGTCAAACATGGGTTCCGACTGTACAAACATGGAACTTTTTTTTTTAGTCCCGACACATCTTCGAGGCAGAAATTTTGTGTTGACCCATTTTTGAAGTCGACTTTGTCACGATACAATCGTATCAGGGTTGACTGGACCCAGAAACAGACAGAGGCGGAAGAAATTGTGGAGAATGGTTTATTTAAATAGAGTTCAGAGAGGGATCTCCAAGATGTGATGGTGGACCGTTGGGACAAGGGACGTGCGGGAAGCAGTGGTGTGAGCAGATGGAAGAGCTTGGCGGCGTGGCTGGAGAGAACAGTGAGGCGGGGAGCACGAAAGGACCACTGAAGATTAAGAAGAACACGGAGATAAGTACAATTGCTGGGAGTAGTGTAGTTTACGTGCGAGGAGAGAGCCGGTGTACTACGGAGGAACATTACTACTCTGGCGGTGGAATCCTGGATCTGGCAGGTTAAAATGTAGGAAAAGATGAATGCTGATTGACAACAGGTACGCGGCTGAGGTGGTGCTGATTACTGGGAAGAGAGGGAGAGGGAGAGGGCAAGATGGGCGCAACATGCCACCCAAGCTCCAATAGAGGAATTGCAGAGCACAGACCATGACAGACCTAGCTGAATTTTTTTATTTTCTTTTCCCCCTTAGCCCTAATTGAGTGTTGATAAAAGGAAAGATGACGTAACACAGTGATAAACATGCCACTGTCCCAAATTTTGGGGAACATGATGCAGGCATCAAATTCAAAATGAGTGAATATTTGAAGACATTTTTTAAAAAATGCAGTTCATCGGTTTGAACATTAAATATCTTCTTTTTGCTATGTATTAAATTGAATATAGGTTAAAAAATATTTGCAAACCATAATACTCTTCATTGGAATTGGGGTATGTTGTATGTCTCTCAATATTTTCACAAATACAATATTATGTAGAGGAAAAGTCTGTTTACTACGCATCAATGGCTTTTGATCTCAGTGGTAAACAACATGGATCAGAATATACAGCAATAAGACACCATACACAATTCTATTGGATCATTGATCTACAGTATCTACAGTACACCATTATTGTGGCACAGCTACGAAGATTTTCAACAGAATGGAACATATGTGCCAAAAACATAAAAACAATGTCACATACTGGAAAGTGGAGAAGACTGGATTCAAGGGTGGAATACATTTCCAGAAGTCAGGGGTGAAAGAGTCATTGCAGCTCATCTATCATTAAACAATTATAAAACCTTGAGAAAAGCTGAGGAAGGTGGACAAGGTACAATGTTGGATGATATGGCAAACAGGAGATCCATCCATCCATTTTCTGAGCCGCTTCTCCTCATTAGGGTCGCAGGCATGCTGGAGCCTATCCCAGCTGTCATCGGACAGGAGGCGGGGTACACCCTGAACTGGTTGCCAGCCAATCGCAGGGCACATAGGAACAAACAACCATTCGCACTCACAGTCATGCCTACAGGCAATTTAGAGTCTCCAATTAATGCATGTTTTGGGGATGTGGGAGGAAACCGGAGTGCCCGGAGAAAACCCACGCAGGCACGTGGAGAACATGCAAACTCCACACAGGCAAATTTGAACCCGGGTCCTCAGAACTATGAGGCTGACGCTCTAACCAGTCGGCCACCGTGCCACACATATATATATGGGGGCCGGGGCTTGAATTCATTTGAAAAATGCATTAATGTTCAAAATGTACCTAAAAACTGACTGTTATAGGTGTTGATTTACTTTGATTCTAGATGTGGACAGATACTAGATGTAGATGCAGAAGATACTACAACGCCAATGCCAATGAAGTTGGGACGTTGTCTTAAACAAAACCAGAATACAATACTGTGAGGCAGATGTGCTAACCAGTCGACCACCGTGCCGGCAGCCAGCGAATCGTATAAACAGCCATTTACACTCACGTTCATGCCAAAGGGAAATTTAGAATTTTCAATTAACATAACATGCATACTGTATGATGTACAGTACAGGGGGGATACACAGGGAGAACATGTAAACGGAACAAAGGAAGGCTTTAGCCAAGCTTTGAACCCAAGACCTCCCGACTTCAAGGCAGATGTGCTAACAACAACAGGCTGCCCTTTAACACATCAAGCTACTTTAACAATGAAATTAAAATTATAATAATAATATCTGCATCTGGGATTTAATTCCAAGAAAACAATTTTTAGTTGTTTTTATATTTAACGATATCGTTTTATAGGAAGGGAAATGAACTATAGAGACAACGTAATTATACCAAAGACCCCAAAATAAGGCAAACTGCAGAGGCATCACAGAACACCAGACGATAAAAAATGCAATTGGCGATAGTTTGACAAGGACATGGAGACAAAGCGATGATAGGACAAAAGCACAAAAGACTATTTAGAATAAAAGGAGACATAAATGATAACAGAAAAATACGGACAAAGATAAGCAATGAGTTTACAATGATACTGATATTTGACATTATGGAGGAAGAGGGTGCATATATTATCTTATATTTACAGTGGATATAAAAATGTTCATTGTCACAGAGCCAAGTTTTTGTGATGCATACTTGAGCAACCTTTCAAGTTCGTAATTTACTGAAGCACCTTTTGATTTTATTACAGCAGTCAATCTTTTTTGTCAGAGTCTTTCAGCATGGCATATCTTGACAAAGCAATGTTTGCCCACTTTTCCTTGCAAAAGTGCTCCTCCCAATGGGTCAGATTGTGAGAATGTGTACAGCCGTTTTCAGGTCTGGGCTTTGGGTATGGTGTGTATTTATGAGTTGTTTTTGCACTAAACAAACAGTGCACGCTAAAGGAAAAGGCCAAGAGTTCTTTCATAGTTTTTTTTTTCTTTATGAGACATTTTCATAAAATCTTGCTCAGAAATTGGATTTTTTAAACTTGGATGAAAAAGCTTCCATTTTGTTACTCAAACCCATGGCTACGCTACAGATAAGAATACAATTTTGACATTTAGTCCACATTTTCTCAACGTTTTGATCACATTCTTTCAAGTGAACCATGATGCATCCATCCAGCTTGTTTCAGGGAAGCGAAAGCCTATCCCTAAGCAAGCAATTTTAGAAGCTTTATTTTGCTTTTGCTTTTTCTTTAACCATTATTACGGCACAGGTAAATTGGCTTCCATGGAAAGTCAATACAAACAATAACACTGTGAAAACCAATTAAGAGCTATGAGTTGACAGCTACCACCGTACTATTGAGTCGGTGTTTCCCTTCAGTCCTTTCACTGCCAGTAATGCTTGGTTCAAATTGTTGCCAGTTAGCTGTAATAAATCAAGAAGAAGAAAATATACTCAATATAACAAAACATTAACTAATGGTCAGACATTAGGACTGGTTTGCATGGAATCAGATTTCTGCTCTGGCCTCCCTGTGTGGAGTTTCCATGTTCTCCCTGATCTTGCATTAATTGAAAACTCTTAAATTGTTCATAGTTGTGAATGTGAGTGTGAATGTTTGTTTGTTTATATATGGCCTGTGATTGGCTGGTGACCAGCACAAGGTGCACCAGACGCTCACCAAAGTAAGCTGGGATAGGCTCCAGGTCACCCTAAACCCTAATGAGGACAAACTATACAAAATGGATGGATGGATATTAACTATTGACGATTGCCAGAGATGCGCCCTTTTTAACATTCGTGTTACAGAAGTTTAAAGAACTAAACCACTGTTATTTTAAAAAATACAGTATATAAAAGCAGCAAACTACTACTGTGCCTTATCTCTGATAAAACGTTAAGATACTGTACACGTGTGTGGTGACACTGGAATTTTACTGCTTTATATTCTCGTAAATTCCATTCTATATTCATGTTGTACTGTCTTTTTCACACACACCCATTGTTGGGATAGTTGTAATAAGTGCAAAAAAAAAAAAATAATTAAAAAGGTGACTGAGCTTTTGCTCAAGTCTCACTTGATAGCATGTATGGCAGCAGTTTTGTGACTTTAGAGACACATTTTTACAAATTCAAATATTGTGCAGTTGTTTTAAATTGCAGAAAAAAATCCTCCAAATCATTGTAAAAACAATAGAATATCATCAATTAGCTGACATTTTACAGGGGTATGTAAACTTTTGGTATAAGCAGTTAGTTCCACCAGACAAGAAGCAAATACTTTATGATACAATGTGGATCAAACTGCATTGGCGGAATCACATTTTGCCAATTGCTCCGAGTGATTCTTATTACTATATGAATCATTAGTATGGTGCTGGAGGCAAAAAGCAAGCAGCCACAACACACAAAGTTTGTGGCGCACAAAGCCATGATTACAGAGCAGTGTTTGCTGTCAGGGATAAATATTCAAACCTCTCTCTCTGGCTCCTGAGCCTTGTTCTCTGCATGAACAACATGGAGTAAACACAGACTGAACACATTTTGTCCAAGGTCATAGAATCATGAAATGAAAACATGACTGCCCACATTGGTGCAGTCATGTGGACAGTCATTTTCAATGGCTAGAACATGGCAGGGCAAAAAATGTTAATTGTGTTAGTCATTAAAACCATCTGCTTTCAGTTCTAGGTATTATTGATGCCATGTTGTACTAAATGTCCGTTGTAGAATGATCAAGCAAAACGAGTAAAACTACAGGGAGGAGGCCTGGCATCTCAGGTGATGTTGTGAAATCAACAACCTGGACCTGTCTGTATACAGCAGAGACGAAGGAAATGATCCTGGATTTCACGAAATCCAAAAGAACTGAGCACACCACCCTTTTTATTGATGGAGAGGAGGTAGAGAGGGTGGAAAGCTTCAAATTCCTCCGACACCACATCTCGGCAGACCTCGCCTGGTCGACCAACATCTCCCATCAGTGAGGAAAGCATGTCAAAGACTACTTCCCCAGGAAACTACGCCAAGCCCAGCTCCCCCACCACTTGCCGATAAACTTTTATAGATCCAGCATGGAGAGCCTCCCGACCTACAGCTGTACAAGTTGGTTCAGCAGCTGTACTACTGTACTATTGCTAACTTAGCTTAACTTACGTTAAACGGTTCGGTGTTCATACACATTCACACACTCATACAAGCATAACACAAAACACAGGGTTTTACCTTTGTTATTTAACGTTTTACGGCAGCTTTCTGGTTTATCTGAGAGAAATATATACGTTTAAGCAGAAGTTCCTCTCGTTCCGAGTAGGGCCGCATCTACCTGACCTGCACTCTCCTGACAATAATGTGTCTGATTCGAGGGCTGATTAACGTCCAGTCAAGGACAGATACAACTTCATTACATTATGTTTTATTTGGTGGCTTAACATTGTTCCGACTTACTTTCAAGTATTTGGAAAATAACTATTGATTAGTTTTAAAGTGAAAAAAGTGTGTCAGTTTACCCCTCGATTTCCCAAAACCTGGGGTAAAGTTAGATTTAAGATCACCTTTTTTTAAAACTCACATTTTCACTACCCTTTGTCCTGAATACATTCTGATCATTTCCGTTGTGAGGAAACATCCTGAATGAATGGGAAATGTGTAAATTTTCCTGCTTCATCATCTTAGCTTGCCTAGAGGGGAGTAAGTATGCTCACTTTACCCCAGTGTCCCCTACTTTGTTTTAGCTGTGTTAGTTTTTAAAGTGCTGAGTTGAGTTGAGTTGAGGAAATCACAGTGTTCAATCTAGGCTAGCTATTTTTAGAACAGGCCCAGAGGCTACTCATGTGGTTCTTGGGCCTACCTGATGCCCATGGGGACCATGTTGGTGACCTCTGCCGTAGATAGTGGTAATACCACGTTATAACATTTGATCAACTTCACAAGGCTCATTTAGAGACAGACAACATTTCACATTTTGGAAACATGCAGTGTATGCTCAGCTTTAGTGGGGGTGGCGGGAATCAGAAACTATATTCAGCAGGGGGAGAGAAAAACACAGAGAAGTGTTGCAAATATTGAGTTATTTCTTCACTCTTCAGGAGGTTTTCCCTCCGAAAAAAAAACAAAATAAATCATGCAACACAAATGAAAAGTAACTTATTTATTTCCTTGTTATTTCTGATCAAAGCTTCATGGAGACGCTGCAGAATGGCTGATAAGCTGCAGTCGCCTGATCACCATCTATACTATGTGTGAGCTTTGTATACAGGTATTTAATTTAATATTGAGGAAAAGTTTTTATTTATTTCAATTGTTTCAAAAAGTGAAACTTATATTAGTTCACCCCACACAAATATTTCAAGCCTTTATTTGTTTCAATTTTGATGATTATGGTAGAAATAAATAAATCCAGTATTTCACCAAATTAGAATATTTCACGTGACCAACAAAAAAGGATCTTAAACACAGAAATGTTGGCCTTCTGAAAAGTGTTTTAAAGTAATATAGCCTCAGTACTTTGTTGGGCCTCCTTTTGCATTAATTACATCTTCAAGGCAGCGTGGCATCAGCCTTTGGCGCAGTTCAAGTGTTATTGTAGCCCAAGTTGCTTTGATATTGTCCTTCAGATCATCTGCATTTCAGGGTTTCTGTTCCCTCATCTTCCTCTTGACAATACCCCATAAATTTTCAATGGGTTTCAAGTCCAGCAAGTTTGCTGGCCAATCAAGTACTGTTATTCCATGGCTATTAAACCTGGTATTGGTAGTTTTGGCTTTGTGGGCAGGTGCCAAATCCTGCTGGAAAATAAAATCATTGTCTCCAAAAAGCTCATAGGCAGCAGGAAGCACCAAGTGTTCTAAAATTTCCTGATAGACAGCTGCATTGATGTGGACTTGATAAAAGACAATGGACCCACACCAGCAAATGACATGGCTCCCCAAACCATTTCTATGGAAATTTCATACTGGACTTTAAGCAGCTTGACTTTTGTGCTTATCCAGTTTTACTCCAGACTATGGAACCTTGATTTCCAAATGAAATGCAAAATTTACTGTCATCTGAAAAGAGGACTTGGGACCACTAGGCAACAGACCAGTACTTTTTCTCCTTAGCCCAGCACAGATGCTTCTGATGTTGTTTTTGGTTTAGGAATCGCTTGACACATGGAATTCTACAGCTGTAGCCCATGTCATGCAGAGGTCTGTATGTGGTGGTTCTTGATGCACTGAAACCAGCCACAGTCCACTCCTTATGAAGGGTTAGGGTTAGGGTTGTCATCCATCGCTCCCATGCCGCTCGCAATGTCATTTTGAACACCCGGTTTACACCGATGTCCAGCGGTTGGAGTTCCTTCGTCAAGCCTCCTGGAATGATGGCAAGCTCCAAATTATTGCACTCAGTCGAATGGTGACTGTTGAGACGCTTCTCCCGGCTGTTCTTTGCTCATTAATCCATTGCTCGAGTTGGTCTTCCAACTCAGGCCACCTTGCCTTGTTTCCGCGGTTTGTTTTTATTTTTTTTCCCCGCGAAAACTCAGCTTCGTCTTGGCAAAGCTCGTTTTCCTGCTTCCTCCACTTGCGAACCATGGATTCGTTGATCTTGAATTCTTTCGCGGCTGCAGCTGCTCGATTCCCATGTTTCTCCGCGAAATGATAGCTTGCAGTTTAAACTGTGCTTCGTAAGCATGTCTCTTCGTAGGTGCAATTTTCAGGGGTACTTAGCCAAACCGATACACATACCGTAACTATATACCTACTGGGCGCGTGTCTTTAGCATCCTCTGTCACGCGCACCCTTCCCCCTTTACGTCCGCATGCTGTCCTCAGTCACGTCCGCCTTTCCTCTATATAAGCAGCGTGTCTGCAGGAAATGCTCCCAGTCAGTCAAGCGGAGCGCTCTTTAAAGTCACACAACAACATTTACAGATTTTGGAACTCGGTGCACACATAAGGCGCGCCGCATTATAAGGCGCCCGTCCATTTTGGAGAAAATTTAAGACTTTTAAGTGTGCCTTATGGTCGTGAAAATACGGTAGTCCTCCAAATCAACACTAAAGTTAAGTGTTCAGTGAGAAAAAAACGACTTGACTATTGAGTAACTGGTGAGTGACTTGTATTTCATTATGTATTTTTTTTTTCAATTCATGATCGTCAAATAGATACAAATATATCATAGGAATTAAATAGGAATTAAATTCAAATATTCAAATATTGCGCCGTTTGATGGCGTGGGTTATATAGTTTATCATACTCCACTCATATTCACATACAAACCCATTTTGTTAGCCTGTCTACGGCTTTTGTTTGTTTTGTCAGCATTAACCTCGCTCACTTGCCCAAAGCTGAGTGGTTGTTTTAAATACTCAACATGTAATTCCCTCTTGTTTTATGTTAAGTTTGACAGGAAACTTCAACTGAGAGTGGTGATAAAAATCTTGAAGCCTCTATTTTTTTTGGTGGCCATTCATCATCACTGCCACTTACAACGGAAGTGTTTTCAGAAAAAAAAGCTTCTTTTGCAACTCATTCCTGATTGTTTTTATGTGTGAGGGGAAAAATACAAACATAATTCATGATATTCTATCTGTTCACTTTCAAAAATCTGTGCGATGGTTCCAATTGTGTCATGCCTTGTAGTGGAATCTGCTTTTTTTATGATTAAATGATCTTAATCATTGAATAGTTCTGTATTCTGCCTGTATCTGTCTCATGGGCTGAACTACGCTACGTCGGTGTCTAAGCAAAAAACTACGTCATAAAAGCAGAAACAAATGTTTTATTTGCAACATTGAAGCATTGGACTCGTCATAGGTGAACAAGGCATGTGTTGAGACATGCTGATATCACAAGATGACCCAATAAAAGGGGGGGTGTTTCCCTTGTCAATTGAATCAAGGAAGGAAAGTTGTTGGAGGAAATTATACGTAATTGGTAACTAGGAGGCGGCACGGTGGACGACTGGTTAGAGCGTCAGCCTCACAGTTCTGAGAACCCGGGTTCAATCCCCGGTCCCACCTATGTGGAGTTTGCATGTTCTCCCCGTGCCTGCGTGGGTTTTCTCCGGGTTTCCTTCCACATCCCAAAAACATTAATTGGAGACTCTAAATTGCCCGTAGGTGTGAATGTGAGTGCGAATGGTTGTTTGTTTGTATGTGCCCTGCGATTGGCTGGCAACCAGTTCAGGGTGTACCCCGCCTCCTGCCCGATGACAGCTGGGATAGGCTCCAGCACGCCCGCGACCCGAGTGAGGTGAAGTGGATCAGAAAATGGATGGATAGATGGATGATAACTAGGATCTCAGTTTTGATATTTATTTATTTGAGCTTTTTTACAATAAAAGACAACACTTTGAATTCTTCTTTTCCTTTCGGCTTGTCCCGTTAGGGGTCGCCACAGCGCGTCATCCTTTTCCATGTAAGCCTATCTCCTGCATCCTACTCTCGAACACCAACTGCCATCATGTCTTCCCTCACGACATCTATCAACCTTCTCTTTGGTCTTCCTCTAGCTCTCTTGCCTGGCAGCGCCATCCTCATCATCCTTCTACCAATATACTCACTATTTCTCCTCTGGACGTGTCCAAACCATTGAAGTCTGCTTTCTCTAACTTTGTCTCCAAAACATCGAACCTCGGCTGTCCCTCTGATGAGCTAATTTCTAATTTTATCCAACCTGGTCACTCCAAGAGCGAACCTCAACATCTTCATTTCCGCCACCTCCAGCTCTGCTTCCTGTTATCTCTTCAGTGCCACTGTCTCTAATCCATACATCATGGAATTGTTTAATCTCACCACTGTTTTATAAACTTTGCCCTTCATCCTAGCAGAGACTCTTATGTCACATAACACACCTGACACCTTCCTCCACCCGTTTCAACCTGCTTGGACCCGTTTCTTCACTTCCTGACCACACTCACCATTGCTCTGTACGGTTGACCCCAAGTATTTAAAGTCCTCCACCCTTGCTATCTCTTCTCCCTGTAGCCTCACTCTTCCCCCACCACCCCTCTCATTCATGCACATATATTCTGTTTTACTTCAGCTAATCTTCATTCACTTCTTTCCAGTGCATGCCTCCATCTTTCTAACTGTTCCTCCAGCTGCTCCCTGCTTTCACAGCATATCACATTGTTATCTGCAAACATCATGGTCCACGGGGATTCCAGTCTAACCTCATCTGTCAGCCTATACATCACCACTGCAAAAAGGAAGGGGCTCAGGGCTGAACCCTGATGCAGTCCCACGTCCACCTTAAATTCTTCTGTCACACCTACAGCACACCTCACCGCTGTTCTGCTGCCCTCGTACATGTCCTGTATTATTCTAACATACTTCTCTGCCACTACAGACTTCCGCATGCAGTACCACAGTTCCTCTCTGGGTACTCTGTCATAGGCTTTCTCTAGATCCACAAAGACACAATGTAGCTCCTTCTGACCTTCTCTGTACTTTTCCATCAACATCCTCAAGGCAAATAATGCATCTGTGGTACTCTTTCTAGGCATGAAACCATACTGTTGCTCGCAAATACTCACTTCTGTCCTGAGTCTAGCCTCCACTACTCTTTCCAATAACTTCATTGTGTGGCTCATCAACTTTATTCCTCTATAGTTGCCACAGCTCTGCACATCACCTTTGTTCTTAAAAATGGGCACCAGTACACTTTTCCTCCATTCCTCAGGCATCTTCTCACTCACTAGAATTCTATTGAACAAGCTGCCTTTCCACCTGGTCTCCTGGACACACAATATATCAACCTCCTAATCATGTCAACCAACTCCCGAGATTTTACTGTCATAGTCCCAACATTCAAAGTCCCCACATTCAGTTCTAGGCTCTGTGTTTCCCTCTTCTCTTTCTGCCGAAGAACCCGCTTTCCACCTCTTCTTCTTCTTTGACTTTGACCCACAGTCGCTGAATTTCCAACGGCGCCCCGCAGATTGACGGCGCCGGTGGCGGACGTTGTTAACCCGGGCCACGACCGATCCGGTATGGAATTCTTTGGATCAACGCTCATATTTGTTTGGCAAGGTTTTAAGCCGAATACCCTTCCTGATGCAACCCTCTGCATTTATCCGGGCTTGGGACCGGCCTACAGTTTGCACTGACTTGTGCCCCTCATAGGGCTGCATTAAAAGACAACACTTTGAATAAGTTCTTAATTACAATTTGAACAATTAGACTGTCAAAGTTCAGCGATGTACAAGGTTTGTGGTTTGATAGCCCAATAGCATTCCGTGAGGTAGATGGGGCATGACATTTACTCTTGTTTGTTATTTTTGGGGGGGGGGGGGGGGGGGGGGCGACGTACAGTGCCGTTAAAAAGTATTGGGCCCCCTTCTCGAATTCTTATAGCTTCGCATAGTTTGCTCACTTTAATGTTTAAGATCATCAAACAACTGTAAATATCAGACAAATATAACCCAAGTGAACTTAAAATGCTGTTTTTAAATGGTGATTTCATTTATTAAAGAAAAAAATATTTTCAACGTTACCTGGCCTGGTGTGAAAAGGTAACTACGCCATTGTTAAATCATGAATTAATTGTGGTTAATCACAAATTTTGGTTAACTTTCACTGATCACACCCAAGCCTGTTTACTTCCAGACCGGTTAAATCAAGAAATCATTTCAACAGAACCTGTCTGACATAATCAAGTCGGACAAAAGCTGCAACAAAATGACACGCTCCAAATGAATTCAAGAACAGTCAAGAAATAAAGTTATTGACATCTATCAGTCTGGAAAGGGTTACAAAGCCATTTCTAAAGCTTTAGGATTCCAGAGAATCATAGGGCGAGCCATTAACCTCACATGGAGAAATTATGGAACAATGGTCGGCGTGGCCGGCCTACCAAATACTGAAGGATCTTTGCTCTAACGTCCAATTTGACATTTGGCTTTTTTACTATCAGTGATTAGTGTGTAGTATGATGGACCCTCTAATTTCTGCTGTATGTGTACGTAGTAGGTAATGCTGTCAAAAATTGTACTTGGATAGAAGTATGTACTTTCGAATAATATGGCCCGAGTAAAAATAAAAAGTAGCCCTTTTAATAAATACTGAAAAACTACATGAGTACTGAGTAAGTGCAGTAACCTACTCATTTTGAAACATGATATTGATGCGGATAAACTAAAAATCTAGTTAGCAGCACAGGTTGTAGCTTTTTGAGGTAAATTGTGTACAGGGAATTACTGTATATCGGTTGTGAATGTTGTTGTTTAATCAGTGATTTAACTTCTTTACACACTCGCATTACAGTTAAAAACTGGTCGTTGATGGATTATTTACTTATTACTACTGCCTATGATCACATATTTTCTGGTCTGTGTACATGTGCTGGTCGGTAAAGTTGTCAAAAATTGTACTCGTGTTAAGTACTGTTATGTCATGGTCTGTGTTTTGGTTTGGGTTGTGTTTGGTTTTGTTTCATGTTTTTCTGTGTTCCATGTTTTTCATGTTTTGTGTGCTCATTTAGTTATTGTGTCCAGCTGTTCTCATCAACCTACCTTGTGTCAACCAATCAGCTCCCTCCAGCCACTCGCGTCTTATCCAGGTGTTCCACATTGTCTCATTTCTTTCATTTCATTGTCTTTGTCAGTTGTCATTGTCATATGTCAAAGGTAATCTTGTCTCACCCCATGTTTCCATATCCTGTCATGTTGATTAGTGGTCAGTATTTTGGTTTCCATGTTTCTTTGTTACTTTGATTATAGATTTTTGGACTTTGTTAAATTAGTATTTATAGTTTTCCATGTACTTTGTTTGTCATTTTTGTTTTTGGAATTAAATATCATTTGTGAGACTCCTGCACTCCTGCCTTGCCTCCCTGCTTCCCTGCACTTGGGTCCTCCACTTCCTTGCCTCCAGTGCCTTCAGAAACCAAACGTGGCAGGGTACACCCTGAACGGGTTGCCAACCAATCGCAGGGCACATATAAAGAAACAATCATTCACACTTACGGACAATTTAGAGTCTTTAATTAACCTACTATTCATATTTTTGGGACGTGGAAGGAAACCGGAGTACCCAGAGAAAACCCACGCAGGCACGGGGAGAACATGCAAAATCCAGACTGGTGAGGCCATATTTGAATCCAGGTCCTATGAGACAGATGTGTTAACCAGTTGCCCACCATGCTGCTTTAACTAAAACAATAAATAATAAATGTTGTGGTCAGAGGTGTATTTATCTTCATGAGTACACGATGTGTCTTCGTATTGTTGTAATATTTATTGAATGTTGATTGAAGACTCTAAATAGCCCGTAGGTGTGAATGTGAGTGTGAATGGTTGTTTGTTTCTATGTGCCCTGTGATTAGCTGGCGACCGGTTCAGGTTCTCGCCCGAGGAAAGCTGGGATAGGCTCCAGCACGCCCGTGACCCTAGTGAGGAGAAGTGGTCAAGAAAATGGATAGATTGAGAAAGTTGCACTGAATATTACACATACTGGTAGTTGATTCGAGTTATGGGTCCATTGTGTTTAGCAAAAATTGACTGGTCAGGTCAGCTGTGATGAGATGGATACACCCCTTTTTTATGATCAGAAATACAACCAATCGGAATTCTTGAAATGTTGACGTTAGCATTAGTTGATAAAAGCATACAGTTAGAAAATGTTATTGGAATAATAGCTCTAATGTTAAAACTTAAGATATGCAGGAAATGCTAGTCATATTTTTGCAATTGTCAAATACAAAATACTAATAAATAACGCTTCATAATGCGCCACACATTTTCAATGGGAGACAGGTCTGGACTGCAGGCAGGCCAGTCGAGTCCCCGCACTCTTACTATGACGCCACGCTACTGTAACACGTGCAGAATGTGGTTTTGAATTGTCTTGCTGAAATAAGCAGGAGCGTCCATGAAAAAGACGTTGCTTGGATGGCAGCATATGTTTCTCCAAAACCTGCATGTACCTTTCAGCATTAATGGTGCCTTCACAGATATGTAAGTTACCCATGCCATTGGCACTAACACAGCACCATACCATCACAGATGCTGGCTTTTCAACTTTGCGTCCAACACAACGTCCATAATTTCCAAAAACAATTTCAAATGTGGACTCGTCGTACCACAGAACACTTTTCCACTTTGCATCAGTCCATCCGAGATGAGCTTGGGCCCAGCGAAGCCGGTGGTGTTTCTGGGTGTTGTTGATAAATGGGTTTTGCTTTGTATAGTAGAGTTTCAAGTTGCACTTACGGATGTAGCGTCGAACTGTATTTACTGACATTGGTTTTCTGAAGTGTTCCTGAGCCCATGTGGTGGTATCCTGTAACCATTGATGTCGGTTTTTGATGCAGTGCTGCCTGAGCGATCGAAGGTCACGGGCATTAAATGTTGGTTTTCGGCCTTGCCGCTTACATGCAGTGATTTCTCCAGATTCTCCGAATTTTTTGATGATATGGACCGTAGATGAAGAAATCCCTAAATTACTTGCAATTGTACGTTGAGGAACATTGTCCTTAAACTGTTCGACTATTTTCTCACACACTTGTTCACAAAAAGGTGAACCTCGCCCCATCTTTGCTTGTGAATGACTGAGCAATTCAGGGAAGCTCCTTTTATACCCAATCATGGCACCCACCTGTTCCCAATTAGCCTGTTCACCTGTGGGATGTTCCAAACAGGTGTTTGATGAGCATTCCTCAACTTTCTCAGTCTTTTTTTCCACCTGTCCCAGCTTTTTGGGAACGTGTTGCAGCCATAAAATTCAGTTAATAATTACTTGCGAAAAACAATACAGTTTATCAGTTTGAACATTACATATCTTGTCTTTGTAGTGTATTCAATTAAATATTGGTTGAACATGATTTGCAAATCATTGTATTCCGTTTTCATTTATGTTTAACACAACGTCCTGACTTCATTGAAATTGGGGTTGTAAAACAAAGGCCTAAAATTGGTCTACACTTATGACATGCACTGTCACTGAATCAAGTGTCTTGGTTATTGACTTGCCTCATGTTCCCAAGCACTGTAGTTTGTTATTGATAAATATCTATTGCCTGACCATAAATAGCATAGTAAAAAGTAACTATTGGCAGCTAAATCAAAGTAACAGTAATCTGATTACTCTTATATAAAAAGTAACGTGTTAGATTACTTATGAAAACACCGGACCACATTTTGGGACGCATTACCGGCATCACTGGTTATACCATAGGCAGTTCCTCAAAACAAGGCGGAGATTCTTTCCGAGAATGCTTCTATCCTCTCAGTCCATTCTTTCAGAGGCAATGGCAAGACTGTGATGAATACTGCTATTGAATAGTTTTGATGTAAAGATGTTTTTTGCTATGCTTTAAAATAACCTCCCTCTCTCTCTCTCCTGTTCCTGCACTGTTGTCACACAGATACGCTCGCGTACGTGGTCTTTGGGTTTGTTGACATGGCAAGGAGATCGCTATTTGTTGCGTTTATCAGTACTATAAAATAAATTACATATTAATGATAGATGTGTCGGAAATTATGTTTTTAGTGCTTTTAATGCTGCCCCTTCCATACACAGACAGTTGTGCATGCATGACTGCTGGTCCTCCTGCTGATGCCTTCCTCATTCCAGGCAACACTTTATTAGCTTACAGTAGGCAATATAATGGCCTGTATAGTTTACGACTCTTTGAAATAATGGTTGTATTGTTTAACCTTATCAGAATCAGAATCATCTTTATTTGCCAAGTATGTCCAAAAAAACACACAAGGAATTTGTCTCCGGTAGTTCGAGCCGCTCTAGTACGACAACAGACAGTCAATTGACAGAGAACACTTTTGTGACATAAAGACATTGACAAAAAGAAAAAAACAGTCACTGAGCAATAAGGGGTTGCTAGTTGTCTGGTAATGCCGGTATATTTTTTTGTTTTTGTTTGTTTTTTGACAATTGTGCAAAAGATGCAGAGTTTTGATTTAAACAACCGCCTTACTTCCCCCCTTTGCTGCCAGAAACAGTCACGTTTGGAATCTGGCTTGAAAGCCTCATTGATGTACAGTTTTATGACTCTCTGTTGTTTAACATTTGTTGGTTTTAACAAACCTGACACCCACTCCTACTTGAGTGTTCCACCACCCTTCAATACCTAAGTACCAATAGTTTCTGCTAAAAGCTGATAGACTCCTCCCACTGAGCCTTTGTCAGCCCCTTCTTTCTTGACCAGACATGTCACAACATATTTGACCGCACCCCCTCCTCCCTCTGACTCTCTCCAGACATCTGCCCGGGCATTTTCTTGGGGAGAGGGCAACCTCGCGTGAGCCCTCCCCCTGATGTTTTTATTGCTTCGTAACCCTTTAAAGTACCAGTTATATTGTTTTTATAACCTCTTGAAGTGCCAGGTGGCCGCTCACGCCCCTTTGAAGTGACAGTTTTATTGTTTCATAACCCTTTGAAGTGGCAGTTTTATTGTTTGACCTTTTGAAGTGCCAGTTTTATTGTTTCATGACCCTTTGAAGTAGCAGTTTTATTGTTTAATAACCCCTTGAAGTGCCAGGTGGCAGCTCGTGAACCCTTTGAAGTACCACTTTTATTGTTTATAACCCTTTGAAGTACCGGTTGTATTGTTTTATGACCGGTAGAGGAAGCCATAATGACATAACGTGACTTTCTGTGAACTCTGTCTGACCTCAAGAGGTCTCCTCCCCAAGGCACTACCCATCAAAACAAGGTCATAAATCATATGATGTCACGCGATGAAATCAAACCCCCTAAAGGTCAAAGCCATAAACCTGTCAAAACATGACCGGTAAAGAGTTTAATGAAAGGAGCCCTTCCTTACTCTCTCACGTGCTTTTGGACCGATGAAAAATGTCCCCTTGGATTACAATAATTAATCTTATGCTGAAAACTGCTTTTACCATCACAAACACCTTTTAGACTTGGCCAAATGGTGCCTTTCAACAGCTTCAGGACTGGTTTCGACAGGACCAACTGGAAGGTGTTTGAACATGTTCATGTTCAGGATGGGCACATGCTTGTACATCAAATTGCTTTGCACTCGGGCCACGTTAAAGAAAAGAAAACACGGCTTTTATGCTGTTCTTGGCATCCCCCAAACGATCAGAATGATCAATTTATTTTATGTACCTACGTAATATTTGTTTGCCTCTTCCACTGACAAAGCAAAAAAACTGCTTTTAAATACAGGATACAAGCTGTCCAAAACCATGAAGCCGACAAGCTGGGCTGCGGTCCTCCACACTCTCACTTATCAAGTGGCCAAACTTTACACATACGAATGGCTCGCTAGTTGAAGTCACATAGACATGAAAAAAATGGTGGCCATGTTACATGTGATTTGTTAAGATTGCGGTATTTTGTTGATATCCCAAATAGAGGGTGCAAAATTGCATTTTTAGTCACTCTAACACAAGAGAGGAGGTAATGTCATGGCTTGGGCTTGCATGGCTGGAACGGGCTCACTAGTCTTTATTGATGATGTAACTCATGATGGGAACAGCAGAATGAATTCTGAAGTCTATAAAACCATTTTGTCTGGCAATTTACAGAAAAATGCATCCAAACTAATCAGGAGAAGCTTCATCATGCAACAAGACAATGACCCAAAACACACTGCCAACATAACAAAGGACTTCATCAGGGGGGAAATGTGGAAGGTCTTAGACTGCCCAAGTCGATCACCGGACCTTAACCCAATAAAGCATGCATTTTACCTCCTGAAGAGGAGACTGAAGGGAGAAACCCCCAGAAACAAACAAGAACTGTAAAAGTCTGCAGTAAAGGCCTGAAAAAGCATTTAAAATGAACAATGCAACAGTCTGGTGAAGTCAGTGGGTTGCAGGCTTGATGCAGTTATTGCAAGTAAGGATTATGCCACCAAATATTAAATGGCCGTGCTGTCTTTATAATACATGCACAAAATAAATTGAGAGCATGTTACATGTAATTTATCTGCTTTAAGTTAATTTAATAATGTCTGTTCCAATACATTTGCCCACTTGAAAAGTGGGTGGCTGCAATCAAATCAAAACCAACATTTTTGTCAACTGGGGGTGTGGGGGCCTGATCAGAAATTTTTGATTATTTTCAATAATAGTTATATTTTTGTGTACAAAAATTTCATTTAGAGGGGCTTCAGCCCCCCAAAATCGACCTAGCGACACGACTGATATAAAGTAAAACATTAACTTGAAAACTAGAGTTACAAGCATATTTTTTTCGATCAAGTAGATGTCTGTAATGAGCAACATCAGCCTCATTTGGTTAAGCTGTCCTGAATTAATAGGTGTGATGGAAATGCAAAACTCAGGAAACTTTTGCTACCAGGAACTCAAAGTTCCTGGGCTGGCAGGTGGAAAAGCCCCTATCCTGTAGCAGTTTTTGGATTGGAATGATTGAATGACTGACAGAGAGACTGATTGATTGAAATAAGTTCTGTTACTTACCAATTTACGCTGACACCAAGTGCAGACACCACATAGAGCTATCAGCCAAAGGACACATACTAGGAATGCCAAAGAAACCAGGAATACACTGAGAGACACTGAGCCTAAGTGAGAGGGACAGGGAAAGGGGGACAAACAAAGAGGAGAACATTAGTTGAGGTTTCAATTAAAACATCCTTGTTTTGTGTTCCAACTGGATTGGGAAAGTAACAGAAGTGTTACAGAAGTCTTTCAGAACATATTTTAGGAATCCATTATTGCAACTGGGAGCAAAGCCTTATATGATGCTCTGGCCAGGTTTTCTTTCTTTCTTTCTTTCTTTCTTTCTTTCTTTCTTTCTTTCTTTCTTTCTTACTACATTCATCATCATCCGATAGTTGTTATCAGCGAGACTGAAAAGTGTAAAAAGCAAGATAAATGTTTCATGCTCGTGCTCTGTGTATATAAATAGAGTATGTGCACATGTCAGGAAGAGATCATATTAAGGGTCACAAGCCATGCAATTACTCGCTTCCGTTTTCTCTCGCAGCTATGCTGTAAATCCTTCAGCAACTTGCTTGCTGCCTTGATACATGGCAACTTATCTTCTCTATCTCTTTCAATTAGAAACACTCAACGCTGCAAACAGTGAGCTCACAAGTGCCACATTTTTTCCACCTGCAAAATTAATCAAACCACTCGATCACTCTTTTTATCCCCTCCAAATCACAAACACTCATAAATGTTTTAAGCATAACAGAGACTGTAGATTACGGAGACCATTTTTAGTTCAATTAAAGCACACTCTCTACTATCTTTTCTCACACTCTTTTCATTTCCATCCATCAATTGCTTTAAATATGCTTTATATGTAGAATACATTCAATCTCGCATTTTGTCAGGGCTGCTGCCTCAGCACCCTGAACGCCTCCTTCTTTGGGAGTGTATGTGTGTGTGTGTGTGTGTTCATGGTTGTGTCTATGGTGCAGGAGCTCCAACTCGTCTCTCCCAGTTGCAGCCGGGACAAACTGCAACCCATCTTCATCAATGGTGTACTTAAGCCGGTCCCGAACGCCACCTCATCGCCAGATCGTCCTGACTAATCGTACTGTCAGTCGCATCTAGCTCGCAAAACTATTCACACTTAGTTCTAAGAAATACTGATCAACGTTTCCCCTCTTTTCACCCAGAGACTCAATGCCTGCCCCCTCGCTTGCACACCTGCCTGCCTGCGGAGTTCTCCCATGCCTGCTTACTTGACCGCACTCCCTTCACGCCTGCAACCTCGCCTGCACATCTGCCTGCCCGTGGATCCCCTTGTCTGGCCGAAACGGATCACCAGAGGTTCCTGCACCCCCTACCTGGGCGCCATTTCGCCCTGTTTGCCTATTGCAAGGAAATAAAAGCCCAATAAGTTTACTTGCTTTGCTCGTCTCTGCTGTTGGGTCCTCTCCCACGTCCCGAACAGTAACAGTACGATATTGCCAACAGAATGCACACCACAGAGATGAATCCCCATAATCAACAAACAACTGTACAACCCGTACTCATTGGACAACATGGTCAAGCTCTCCACTTACTCATGGGGAAAGTAAATGAATTCCCCCAAGCTATTGCCTCCTCGCAAAGCCAGTTTACTGCTTTACAAACATCAAGTCAGTCTCGACATGCTCCTGCTCCCATTTCACCATCAAAAACTTTCATAGAACCTTTTGTGCCCACTCTCACACCGTATGAGGGAGACCTTGGATCATTTCGCCACACGTATTTCGCCGGACACATATAGTTTAGACTGGGCCAGGGCCTTCGTGCCGCAGCGCTAGCTCGGGCTTCACCGGAGAGGGAGTCAGCCGTGTGTGCAACCTATTCCGGCTTCACTGAACAGATGCGTAAGATCTTGGATCACTGGGTACGTGGGAGGGAGGCGGCCAAGCCCTCAATGTCTCTTTGCCAGGGTTCCCGCAGCATGGCGGATTCTCCGTGGAGTTTCGTACGCTCGCTGTTGAGAGTAGATTCAATGACCGAGCACTCCAGGAGGTATTCATCCGCGCGTTCAATGAGTCCCTTAAAGACGAGTTAGCCTCCCGTGACGAATCCGCCAATTTTTATCAACTCGTTAACCTTGCAATAAGAATCAACTACCGTCTCAGAGAATAGAGAGAGTTATGAGAAGCGGCCATCACCTGTACGGTTAACACAGCCCCCACCTCTCGCTGACACTGTTGAACCCATGCAAGTGGGAAAGACCAACCTCACACCTGAGGAAAGGGCACGGAGATATAACGCTAAGCTTTGTATGTACTGTGGCCAGGGTGATCATTTTATCTGCACTTGTCCAGCACGACCATTAAAAGGGTGGGCTCATCAATAGGGGGGGGAACTATTGTTGTGCCATACGAGTAGTTCTTCCACACGTCGGCTTCAGCTGCCAACCACGCTGTCTTGGAAGGAGTGGTTCCAAGACCAATCCGCTCTGGTTGACAGCGGGGCGGATGACAATTTTATTGATAGGGACCTGGCGAGACAAATGGTAATAGGGGCTTGTCCGTTGGCCAAACCGTTGAAGACCACTGCACTTAATGGACAGTTACTATCGCACGTGGACCAACAGACCCTTCCCGTATCCCTCCTTCTCTCCGGTAATCACCACAAGGCAATTAATTTCTTTATTTTTGACTGCCGTCAGACACCCCTGGTACTTGGGTTGCCCTGGTTTAAGTTAGACAACCCGGACAGTGATTGGATACACCCTAGACCAGACATGCCCAAAGCCCGGCCCCCGGGCCAAATCCGGCCCGTGTTCATATTTGCACTGGCCCGAAGCCTCTGTCATAAAACCAATAATATGTGGCCCGGCAGTACAAAATACACATGCAATTTTATATTTCACCACAGGATGGCAGTAAACTTGTGGCTGAACTTTCGCGGGGCCGTTTTGCGCATGATCTGTTTTTTGCCCAATTCTAAAATGGCAACTGGAAGTAAGAAAAGGAAAGTTGATAGCGAGGGCCGACGTTTCCAGGACAAATGGAAGTCTGAATATTTTTTCACTGAGTTTAAAAACAACTGCGTCTGCCTAATTTGCCAAGAGACTGTGGCTGTGTTCAAGGACTTCAATATAAAGAGGTACTAACAGATGGAACATGCTAATTACGACAAGCTAACTGGGAACGAACGCAGTGAAAAATTGAAGCAACTGGAAGCTGGTTAATGGCACAGCAACACTTTTTCACAAGAGCCAGTGAGTCGAATGAAAATGCAACAAAGGCAAGCTATGAGGTGGCAACGCTGATTGCCAAGCACTGCAAACCTTTTACTGAGGGTGAATTTATTAAAGACTGTGTGATGAAACAACATTTGTCCTGAGAAAAAGCAACAGTTCGCCAATGTTTTCCTGGCTCGTAGAACTGTGTCACGAAGGATCGAAGAAGTTTCTTCTGATATTAAGAGACAGTTGGACGCAAAAGGAGTGGAGTTTGAATTTTTTTTGTTAGCCTGTGAGGAAAGCACGGATGCAGAGCCTTAAGGACCAAACAAGAGGGAAAAATTTAGTTCTGTTTGTTCCGCCGAAGATGACATAAAATTACAGTGGAATAAAATCACGGGGATTATTACGGATGGCCCACCTGCCATGATTGGCGAGCACAGTGGCTTTTTTCTTCTCCCGTTTTCCGTGGATCTCAGTGACGTTCCAGCCCACCTGCAGTTGGAGCTCATTGAGCTGCAGTGTGACACGGAGTGTCGCAGCCAGTACCAACAACTCCCTCTTTTCAACTTTTATCAGCAGCTGGATAAAGACAGGATCCAAGAGATTCGTACATTTGCTAAGAAAATGTTGAGCTTGTTTGGCTCGACATACTTGTGTGAGAAGACATTCTCAGTCATGAACATGAATAAGAACCGCGTGAGGACAAGACTAAGTGACTTCCACCTGCATGACATCTTGCGCATTAAAACCACCGTTTTTGAGCCAGACCTGCCCCATTTACTGCAGTCGAGATCTCAGTATCACCCTTCACATTAATGCAAATGTTGTTTGTTGATTCTGATGAATAAAGTTTGAGTTTGAGTCAAATTTCATAAAAATACTTTATTTTGCATTTCATTAATTTTTATTTTAACCTTCATTTATCCAGGTCAGGCAGTTATCAGATCTACCTAGCAGCAGACAGCATATTAAAACAAAGTAAAACAAAAATAAATACAAAAAAGCATTCCCCTCGTCGGTAGCATGTAAAATTAATGCTGGCCCGCATGACAATTGTTTTACGTCAATGTGGCCCCTGAGCCAAAAAGTTT
The DNA here is from genome assembly GCF_024500275.1 of Phycodurus eques. Lineage (NCBI taxonomy): Eukaryota > Metazoa > Chordata > Actinopteri > Syngnathiformes > Syngnathidae > Phycodurus > Phycodurus eques. The sequence goes on from NC_084526.1 coordinate 35,209,782, forward strand.
GGGCACCCCTGCCCTAGACTAACCATCTGGAGCCCATTTTGTCATACTAATTGTCTAAAATCTGCTCTCGTACCTGCCAGTCGTGCCGAAGAATTGGACAAGCCCGACCTTACCTCGGTTCCAGAGTGCTACCATGACCTGGGTCAAGTTTTCAGCAAGGGCCAAGCGAATGCCCTGCCCCCTCACCGTCCATAGGATTGCGCCATCGAGCCTGGTGCCACACTCCCTAGTGGTTGACTTTATAACATCGCGCCACCAGAGAGGGAGGCTACGAAGAAGTACATCTCTGAATCGCTGGCTGTAGGTATTATTCGACCATCTTCCTCCCCAGTGGGTGCTGGGTTCTTTTTTGTGGGAAAGAACTCAACCTTGAGACCATGCATTGACTACAGGGGGCTTAATAACATCACTATTAAAGACAATACCCCATTCCATTGTTAGACTCAGCGTTCCCTCCTCTCCATAGGGCTAGCATATTTTTCAAGCTCGAACTGTGAAACACTAACCACCTTGTAGGCATTTGAGAGGGAGATGAAAACTGCTTTCAATACTCCGCTAGGTCACTATGAATATCTCGTAATGCCGTTTGGATTGACCAACGCTCCCACAGTCTTTCAGAGACTCGTGAATGATGTCCTCCGGGACGTGATTAACAAGTTTGTTTTCGTATACCTTGATGACATTCTGGTTTTCTCGCAGACCCCCTCCGAACATGAACATCACCTGCGACTGGTGCTCCAGAGGCTTTTGTATAACAGACACTTTTCCTGGATTCGCAAACTTTTATCGGAGGTTAATCAAAGGCTATAGTCACATCTCTGCCCCTCTCATTGCCCTTACCTCCACCTCCATTCCCTTTCACTGATCGGAGGGAGCTGACTCTGCCATCAGCCTCTCAAGAATCACTTCACTTCTGCGCCAGTTCTTGCCCACACCGACCCATCTCGGCAGTTTATTGTGGAGGTGGACGCCTCTGAGTTGGGTGCAGGTGCCGTGTCGTCCCAATGGCAACCAGAGGGTGGCAAGATTAACCCACGTGCCTTCTTCTCCCACAAAATCGCCCCTGCAGAACGGAATTACAGCATTTGTAACCGGGAGCTTTTGGCGGTAAAACTAGCTCTGGAGTAATGGTGCCACCTTCTAGAGTGAGCACAGCAACCATTTGTGGTCTGGACTGACCACAAGAACTTGGAATATCTGAAGTCTGCAAGGACACTGATCTCAAGGCAAGCTAGGTGGAGGTAACTTCCCCGTGTCTTATATCCCAGGATCAAGAAATGTCAAACCAGATGCTCTGTCCCACCAGTTCTCTGTCTGCAAGACCAAGGAAGTGCCTGGCCCCATTCTTCCTCCCACTTACTTTGTGGCTGGGGTTGAGTGGGAGATCGAATCCCTGGTCCCTCAAGGTAGCAGGGAGACCCCAGAAGGACCTAGCTGTCCCCAAGTCTGTTTTCTCCCAGGTCTTGGAGTGGGCTCACAATTCCTGTCTAACTTGCCACCCGGGAACAACAGATCTCTGGCAGTTTTGCGTCAGCGCTTCTGGTGGCCGACCATGGAGACGGACACTCAGTCATTTGTTACTGCATGCACTGTATGTGCCCGAAGCAAGAGCTCAACTATGCCCAGCTCGGGACTCCTCCACCAGTTGCCGATTCCCAGCTGTCCATGGTCCCATATCACCCTGGATTTTGTTACTGGTCTTCCCCCATCAAGAGGCAACACAGTAATTCTTACAGTGGTGGACCGATTCTCAAAGGCATCCCATTTCATCGCACTCCCAAAGCTCCCATCTGCAAAGGAGACCGCCAACCTATTGGTCCAACATGTTTTCCGCTAGCATGGCATTCCATCCAACATTGTTTCTGACAGGGGCCCCCATTTCACCTCACAGGTCTGGAGAGCATTTTGTGCAGCACTGGGCATTGGAGTGAGTCTCTCCTCTGGTTTCCATCCCCAGACAAATGGTCAATGTGAGCGCACTAATCAGCAGCTAGAGACAGCCCTCCGTTGCATGACTCAGTCCAACCCTGCTTCGTGGAGCACCCATCTCGGGTGGATCGAGTACGCCAATAACTCCCTGCCAAGCGCCTCCTTAGGATACCAACGTCCGCTGTTTCCATCTCAACAGAACAAGATTGCAGTCCCCTCCGTGCAGAACCCCATGCAGCGGTGTTCAAAGCTCTGGAGACGAGCCCGCTCCGCTCTGATCCGCGCCGGCGCAAGGTCTTAGGTCCAAGCCAACCGTCGCCACACCCCTGCGCCTGCTTACACTGTTGGCCAAAGAGTGTGGTTGTGTGCAAAGACTTTGCCGCTTAAGGTGGACTCCAGAAAATTGTCCCCCCGATTCATTGGCCCTTACGATATTGCGGCCTTGGTGAACCCATGTGCTGTACGCCTTAAGCTCCTGACCACACTTTTCATGTCTCCCAAATTAAAACGGTCTCTTAGAGCCCTGATTGACCCCACGGCAGACATCACTGTTATGTCCCTCACCGTGTTCAATCAACTTCTGACATTGCTACAAGCCAGTGGCCGCGACCTTCAACTGCAACACTGCATTTTGAGTGACGAACACCGAGCTAAACACCATTACTATGCTCCACTGGACAATTGGCCCCATGACGTTAGTGCATCTGGTCTGTCTCCAATTGAAACTGTCCCCCTGCCCATTGGCCAAGACCTGCTCTGCAGCTTCGAGGCACTAATTGATTACAGAAATCTTCAGCTGTGGGCACAGGTGGAACAGGCGTTACCACCACCAACTCGGGAACTGTCCTCAGACCGGTGCCTGGTATTGGAGCACTCGGAGGACGGCGACCTGTCAGGCCGCACTCCTTCAAGTGATGACATCCCCATTGACGACACCGCCGAGTCCCCTGTAGCCACCTTGCCACCGCTGAACCGACTTAGAGAACTTGACACGTTTCTCTGCCATCTTGTCCAACCGTCGCACGAAGAGCGCTACGGCCCCAATGTTGCTGGTGGGATTAACTTGCATGACTGCCCGACAGACGACGTCATCCTTGCCTTGTGGGCTGAAAAATCGGCAATTTCTCAGCCACTGTTTGACACCCTACAACAGGGGTGTCAAACTCAAATTCACGGTGGGCCAAAATTAAAAATTGGGACAACGTCACTGGCCAAATTCAATATTTAATGAAAAATCACTGCGATGTGCATGTTTCCCTTCTCTCCTGAAATGTAGCGTTAAAGTTTATCATATGACAACAAACTTAAATTTTTCTTAAACACTGAATCTGGAATAAACAAACTTTAATATTATAAACACGAGAAATCAAATTTGCAATAAAATACATCAGTGGTATTTGTTTGTTGTTTTGTATTTAAATAGATAACATGAATTTTTCTGTCTCCCCACCTTCTATTTATTTATCTCCAACTACCTTTCTTTTTGATGTAAATCTTTTTTAAAGGCCAACAACAAAACATACATCCATCCATTTTCTGTGCCGCTTATCCTCACAAGGGTCGTGGGAGTGCTGGAGCCTATCCCAGTTATCTTCGGGCAGGAGGCAGGGTACACCCTGAACTGGTTGCCAGCCAATCACAGGGCACAGAAAAACAAACAACCATCCGCACACACATTCACACCTAGGGGAAATTTAGAGACTTCAATTAACCTACTATGCATGTTTTTGGGATGTGGGAGGAAACTGGAGTGCCCAGAGAAAACCCACGCAGGCGCGGGCAGAACATGCAAACTCCACACAGGTGGGGACGGGGATTGAACCCCACTCCTCAGAACTGTGAGGCAGACGCTCTAACCAGTCGTCCACCGTGCCGCCAACAACGAAACAACCCAAAAAAATAAGAATGTCCTTCATTAAAAATCCAACTGAACAGTCCCTGCCTAGGAGTTGATAAAGGGCATTAACAAAAACATGAATTCAATTATATTATATTTTTTGTTACAGCCGTGTTGCTCCGCATACGACAACCAGGTCTGTCTTTTACTTTAGCGTACAGACAATCTGCCTCCCACCTGTTTTGGAAGTTAACTGTTTGCCATCTTTCGTTTGGCCATTTTTGGGAAGTGGAAGTGTAAATTTGCTCGAGGAGACTGGTAATGCGGCACGGCGGCCGACTGGTTTGAGCGTCAGCCTCACAGTTCTGAGGACCCGGGTTCAATCCCCGGCCCGACTGTGTGGAGTTTGCATGTTCTCCCCGTGCCTGTGTGGGTTTTCTCCGGGCACTCCGGTTTCCTCCCACATCCCAAAAAACATGCATAAATTGGAGACTCTAAATTGCCCGTAGGTGTGCATGTGAGTGCAAATGGTTGTCTGTTTGTATGTGCCCTGCGATTGGCTGGCAACCAGTTCAGGGTGTACCCCCCCTCCTGCCCGATGACAGCTGGGATAGGCTCCAGCACGCCCGCGACCCTAGTGAGGATAAGCGGCTTAGAAAATGGATGGATGGATGGATGGAGACTGGTAGCATAGTTGCTAACGACTGCAACAGAAAGGGAAGGGGCTCTCGCCAGTCTCGACTGATGGGCCAACACACTAGCAAAGCATTCCTGGATTTGTAATATTAGTGGCGCATGTGCTATATACTGGCGGGCCAGCTCTAATACACATTTGATATGGTCAAATATAATTACATCGTGGGCCAAATTTGGCCCCCGGGCCTGAGTTTAACATATATGCCCTACAACTTAATCATCCTGACCTTCAATTAACGCTGAAAACATTTCACTTATTTTAATACCGTCCCGCCGTCTGCCATCACTGCAGCGGGTGTATGCGCCCTGAACCTGCAATGGAACCACGGCTGTTTAACTCATTGCTTCCTAGTAGTCCCCAATTTGCCACAAAAGACTTATGTAGGCGTGGATGTACTTGTCTGACTGGCCGTTCAAGTTGACACCATTAAAAATGTTTTGTGGTCGCGCGCCAATAACAACTCCGCTAACTGTGTTTTTCAGTCGTTCTCCCTTAAGTTGGGACAAACCGTCGCAGACGCTTGGGAAGTTTTGAGCAAAGACGTAGTTATAGTAAAAGCGTCAACTGTTAACTTCGCTATTCGACTGGTCGCACGCGCTACCCAAACACTAACCGGTCCACATGCATTCTTTCAGCCTTTGCCGGAGTTTAACGACCTGGGTTTGTCCCCTGCGTCCCACACCCCTCCTAGATGCTTCCCGGACAACCGTGCTGCTGATTCACAACCACACACGGAACGACATCACATCCCCAGATCTACTAGGCTTGGCCTCTTGATCTGCTCCGACTTCCACGACTTCAATCTCACGGTCTCACATCACAAGTCAGTTTCCTTTGCCAATGTTCGTCTGTACTTTGTTTGTTTTGTGTTTTTCTGTATTGTTTCCCTGTAGATTCCCATGTTAGATGATTAAATCTTCCATAAAATTGACTACCTGCATTGTTGTGTGTGTTTGGGTTCGAGGAAAGAAACCTCTGGCCGTCTATAACTCTTATCAAAATTTCATAAAGTGTAGCAACCTCAGATTACAAGACAGATAAAAGGTTCTCGTCACTTTTCCTAAATTTTATCCACATAAAAAGTGACGTGGTGCCCCCTTTCTAGACAAAATAGCTTAATTTATAACGCTGTAATTTAAAATTATGATAAACTGGAAGTAACACAGGCGTCGCTTCCAGCTCATTCTTTTCCCCTAAATTACATTTTTATTTGACCCATATACGCTGCACCACCAACAATACATGAAAGCTGTTGTTTTTGTTCGTCTAATGTAAACAAGAGTAGTTGCCTTCACGGTAACAACGACTTTCCCAAGATGGCCGCCACGTAGGCATGATAAGCCGGGCAGGTTTATCTAATTTTAATACCTATGCCCAGGAAGCCCAATAGAAGACGTTGTGTGAGGTCATGTGACTTTCTTGTGTCGTTGACTTGGTGAACTAGACTTAAACGTCACTCGCGCTTAAATTGGAAACAGCGCCCAATGCGGAAGTCGAAGTCGTGTTCTCTTGCAAGAAATAGTTGATAAAGCAATAATTGATAAATAAAAGTATCGAGCGACATTTAGAGCATTGTAACGGAGTAAAAGTACCGTTACTTCTTAATGCAGAAGCGGTGGAAGTGTTTTTTCTGGTCTCGTCAACTCCTGTGACATATTCAAAGCGCAGGTCACGATCGCACGGGCTGAATCTCAGGCCAATGCGCTCCCATATTTGTCCGCCGCGGAGTAACATTCACAATTACATGTTACACGTTTTTCTAATGTCTTGGCATTTAGGTGATAACATGTTTTTAATGCAAGTTTTCCATCTTTAAAGAGAACATCTGTTCACATGCCTTTTATGGACATTTTACTGATACTTGAACACCTCCACTTGGGGCAGGATCTCATACCCAACCCGAAGAGGGCACTCCACCTTTTTCCAACTGAGGACTCAGATTTGGAGGTGCTGATTTTCATCCCAACTGCTTCACACTCGGCTGCATTGAGAGTTGGAGATCACAGCTTGATGAAGCCAACAGAACCACATCATCTGCAAAAAGCAGAGATGCAATACTGAGGCCACCAAACCAAACACCCTCTATGCCTAAGCTGCACCGAGAGATTCTGTCCATAAAAGTTATAAACAGAATCGGTGACAAAGGGCAGCCTTGGCGGAGTCCAACCCTCACTGAAAAGGAATCCGACTTACTGCCGGCAATGCGAACCACTCTGACACCGGTCATACAACCCATATTAGTGGGTTTGATACCCCATACTCCCAAAGCACCCCCCACAGTCGAACGCCTTCTCCAAGTCCACAAAACACATGTAGACTGGTTGGGCGAACTCCCATGCACCCTCGAGGACCCTACTGAGGGTGTAGAGTTGGTCCACTGTTCCACGGCCAGGTAGAAAACCACACTGCTTCTCCTGAATCTGAGATTCGACTTCCCGACGGACTCTCCTCTCCAGCACCCCTGAATAGGCCTGACCAGGGAGGCTGAGGAAGCTGATCCCCCTGTAGTTGGGGGACCACTACCCCAGTCTGACAATCCAGAGGCCCTGTCCCCGATGTCCACACGATGTTGCAAAGGCGTGTCAACCAAGACAGCCCCACAACATCCAGAGCCTTTAGAAACTCCGGGCGGATCTCATCCACCCCCAGGGCCGTGCCATCGAGGAGCTTTTTAACCACCTTGGTGACGTCAGCCCCAGGGATAGGAGACCCCACCTCAGAGATTCCAGACTCTGCTTCCTCATGGGAAGGCTTTTCGGTGGAATTGAGGAGGTCTTCGAAGTATTCTCCCCACCTAATCACAACGTCTCGAGTCTAAGTCAGCAGCGCCCCATCCTCACTACACACATTGTTGATGGTGCACTACTTTCCCCACCTGATACGCCGGATGGTAGACCAGAATCTCCTCTTAGCCATTAGGAAATATTTCTCCATGGCCCCCGCCTCCCTTGAGACGTGGGTGAAGTTCTGCCGAAGGAGGGAGTTGAAACTTCTTCTGACAGGGGATTCTGCCAGACGCTCCCAGCAGACCCTCACAATACGTTTGGGTCTGCCAGGTTGGATCGGCATCTTCCCCCACCATCAGAGCCAGCACACCACCACACACACCACACAAACAACAGTCAGGACCCCTCCCCCCACCCAAAGGTGAAGGGAGGTTACCCTCTCGTCCACTTGGGTGAATCCCAATGTACAGGCGCCGAGCCGGGGGGCCATAAGTATACCCTAACCTGCTCGGCGCCTCTCACCGTGGGCAACTCCAGAGTGGAAGAGAGTCCAACCCCTCTCGAGAGGACTGGTACCATAGCCCAAGCTGTGTGAGCCCGATTATATCTAGTTGGCACTCGTACACTAGCTCGGGCTCTTTCCCTGCCAGAGAGGTTCCACGTCCCTAGAGCAAGCTTCTGTAGATCGGCTTGCCAAGGTCCCTGCCTTCGGCCATCGCCCAGCTCACATTGCACCCAACCCCTATGGCCCTTCCCACCAGCGGTGAGACCATGGGAAGGGGGACCCACGTTACCCTTCCGGGCTGTACCCGGACGAGCCCCATGGGTGCAGGCCCGGCCACCAGGCGCTCGCCTTCGAGCCCCACCCCCAGGTCTGGCTCCAGAGAGGGACCCTGGTGAACCGGGTCCGGGCGAGGGAAAACGATATCCAATATTTGTCGTCATCATACGTGGTCTTTGAGCCATACTTCACGTACTTCACTGCCAGGGGCATAAAGCCCCATACAATTTAGCTCCTAGGATCATTAGGACACCCAAACCCCTCCACCACGATAAGGTGATGGTTCAAGCAGGGGACTGCGGTAGTCATTGAATAATATTAGTAATATAGCGGCGGCATGATGGCCGACTGGTTAGCAAATCTGCCTCACAGTTCTGAAGTCTCGGTTTCAAATCCGGCCTCCCTGTGTGGAGTTTGCATGTTCTACCTGCCTGCGTGGGTCTTGTCCGGGTACTCCGTAGTTTTTTCAGGAGCTGGGCTCGGTCCCTTAGTTCCAGTAAAAGGAACTCTGAATGTTTCAGCATACCATGAGATTTTGGACAATTCCATGCTCCCAACTTTGTGGGAACAGTTTGGACCTGGCCTCTTCCTCTTCCAACATCACTGTGCACCAGTGCACAAAGCAAGGTCCATAAAGTCATGGATGACAGAGATTTGTGTGGATGAACTTGATTGGCCTGCACAGAGTCCTGCCCTCAACCCAACAGAACACCTTTGGGATGAATTAGAGTGGAGATTCAGAGCCATGCCTTCTTGTCCAATATCAGTGTGTGACCTCACAAATGTGCTTCTAGAAGAATGGTCAAAAATTCCCTACACACACTCCTAAACCCTGTGGAAAGCCTTTTCAGAAGAATTAACGCTATTCTAGTGGTAAAGGGTGGATCATAATGGGTCATATTAAACCCTCTTGATTATTACACTCTGATCACACTCTGATCGCCAGTCAATCGCAGGGCACAGATAGAGAAACAACCATTCGCACTCACGTTCATGCCTAAGGAAAATAAAGAGTCTTCAGTCAACCTACCATGCATGTTTCTGGAATGTGGGATGAAACCGCAGTAACCAGAGCAAATGGCAGATAGAAAATAATCAGCATGCCATGGCTGTGCAATTTTCACTGTGGATTAATTGCAGATGAGGCACCTACTGTGTTGTGTTTGGTATCATACTGAGTCCCTCCTGTGTGTGTAAACATGAGACTTGCAGTTCAATTGCAATAACTAAAATGCTTTCATTCACCCTCCATGTGTTTTGGAGCCACTACTGGTGATAAGTCACCAAAGATCATTTAGGTAATAGTCTGTGAATGCAATCCAATGATATTGCCATTTAAGCAGAAGTGCTGCAGATTGTTTTCTTCCCCCTCTGTGTTCTCTCATTGTTATTCTTGTCAACAAACATCTTCCTGCTTGGGGTCTGTTGGCGCAACAATATTTTCATTTGTGGCAATGCCATGATTTATGACACAAATTAACTACTAATTTGAAAATAATATTCTTGTCTGGCTCTCTGCCATGACCAACGACATACTTGTGCCATTTGTTTAAAATTTTGCAGAAATTCACATCTCCATTTCATTTTCAACACCGCTTATCCTGGTTAGGGTCGTGGGACGCTGGAGCCTCTCCCAGCTGACTTCGGACGAAAGGCGGACTACACCCTGACCTGGTCACCAGTCAGTCGCAGGGCACATATAGACACTGACAACCATTCACACTCACATTCACACCGTCACTGAGTGGGAACTGAATCCAAGGTGGCTGCACCAAAGTCAGGCGAGTGTACCACTACACCATCAGTGACAACATTCACATCTCATCACAGATAACGCTCAAGCACTACTGAGTCTGCACCGGAGCAGCGACAGCGGTCTTTGCGGCATGGAGACGGAGGCGACGCCACAGAGGGAAGCGAGCCGGCATCCGAGTGAAGCTCCGCAAGAGAGGATAAAGATCGGTGTTTCCGTCGATCCATCTCGAGAATCTACGATCCCTACCCAACAAAATGGACGAGCTTCATCTTCTGATAAAGAGCAGTAAAGACTTTGGATGTTCCGCCGCCCTGTGCTTTACAGAGACTTGGCTTTGTGAGGCTGTCCCCGATGGCGCCGTCATGCTTCCAGGCTTCCATCTTCACCGGACAGACCACGACATGGAGTCATCGGGGAAAACAAAAGGCGGCGGAATATGCTTCTATATCAACAGAAAATGGTGTACGGACGTCACAAAGCTCAGCACACACTGCAGCCTGGATTTAGAGTCACTGTTTTTGAACTGTAAGCCATTCTACTCGCCTCGTGAGTTAGCATCATTCATATTCGCTGTTGTTTACATTCCTCCTCAAGCTAACACGAACGTCACACTGCTAACGCTCGCTGAACAAGTAAACAAAATCAGAATGAGAATCAGAATCAGAATCATCTTTATTTGCCAAGTATGTCCAAAAACACACAACAAATTTGTCTCCGGTAATTGGAGCCGCTCTAGTACGACAACAGACAGTCAATTGACAGAGAACACTTTTGAGAAATAAAGACATTGAGAAAAACAGTCACTGAGCAATAAAGGGTTGCTATTTATCTGGTAATGCCGGTACTTTTTCTTTTTGACAATTGTGCAAAAAGATGCAGTCCTCTAGCACTTAGAGCAGATTGAAAGATTAATATTGCAATAGTCCGGTGCAATGACCGGTGGCACGGTGGCCGACTGGTTAGAGCGTCAGCCTCACAGTTCTGAGGACACGGGTTCAATCCCCGGCCCCGCCTGTGTGGAGTTTGCATGTTCTCCACGTGCATGTGTGGGTTTTTTCCGGGCACTCCAGTTTCCTCCCACATCCCAAAAACATGCATTAATTGGAGACTCTAAATTGCCCGTAGGTGTGACCGTGAGTGCAAATGGTTGTTTGTTTGTATGTGCCCTGCGATTGGCTGGCAACCAGTCCAGGGTGTACCCCGCCTCCTGCCCGATGACAGCTGGGATAGGCTCCAGATAGGAGAAGCGGCTCAGAAAATGGACGGTGCAATAGCTGCAGATTCTTTGCCAGAAATGCACTTATAAATATTAATGTTTTGACTTAAATCTAGTAACTTTGCTAGTGAACTCAGCATGGAGCTGAAAAAGGTGAGTGCCCAGCAGGCTCAGCTTCCATCCTTGCGTCTCTGTCAAATTATGCCACAGTGTCCTTCCTTATTTCTAACCATACCTTTCCTCGCTCTGCGTCTCCTTTCCTTCCACCTGCTGCGTTCATAAGCTTGTGCTGAGTTCACTCAGCCCCCTGTTGGAGTCTAGTGCAACTCATAGAATATGCACAATCAATCATATGCGACCTGTAAAGGAGCATCTCTTGCTATATAGGTCAGTATAACGTGGAGGAGGTCAAGCACTATGTGAGGTGACCTGCGTGTGGCTCAAGTCACTAGCACTAGCCAGGACTGCTAAGGAGAAGGCATTTTAAGGATTACAGGCATCCTACTAGAATTCACTGTACTGGTGTACATACTGGATATACAGTAGTTACTCCACTGCTTTTATCTGTAATTAGTGGATCAAAGAATCCTGCTGCAAGGGAGACAGGATTGACAGGCTTGTTTGGAAGGGCCACATTGAGATTCTAAGCCTCATTTGATTGTCAATATTGTTTTCAATTGCTTGTGACTAAAGCAGCTATATAGTGTAGAATTGAGTAGAGTAATTTAAGAAAAGTAGTATATGTAAGTTGTATAATAAGTATAATATGCTTTAATTTAAGTATAATTTCAGGTGGAACGGTGAATGACTGGTTAGCGTGTCTGTCTCAAAGTTCTGAGGACCCGGGTTCAAATTTGGCCTCGCCTGTGTGGAGTTTGCATGTTCTCCCCGTGCCTGTGTGGGTTTTCTCCGGGTACCCAGGTTTCCTCACACATTGCAAAAACATGCCCGTAGGTGTGAATGTGAGTCTGAATGGTTGTTTTTGTTTATATGTGCCCGGCGATTGGCTGGCGACCAATTCAGGGTGTACCCCACCTCTCGCCCAGAGTTAGCTAAGATAGGCGCCAGCACCCTAGTGAGCATGAGCGGTACGAAAAATGGATGGATGGATGGTCTTTAACCTTCAAAAAGTGTTATATTTATATTTAGGAACAGAGTGACAAACCACTCACAAAATTATCCACCAGTTCCTTGTCAACTACTCTCCTACATCTGATGCTCAATGTTAAGCCTAAATTTGCACAAAACACTGAATTTTGCAGAACTGAAATTAATTGTTAACCTTTTGCACTGCAAACCGTGTGTGGTTTTGTTATAGTCTCATAAGATAATATACTTGAGTGACAGGTGTGTTTTTGAGTCTGCAAGCGGTGCAGTAAGACGTTTTTATGTGAGTTCTGTGATCTGTTACTTGTAATGAGGAGGATCTAGAGGTTGACTCCGCGTGACAAGGCAGGCTTCGGGTGAACGGACTTCTAAAAGATCATGATGACTCACACACATATGTTGAGGAGCAGGAAAGAAGAAAACCTTCCTCGGGCAAGGTTTAAAACTTGGATGAAGTGGCACAGAGCTGTCATCCATCCATCCATTTTCTGAGCCGCTTCTCCTCGCTAGGATTCGCGGGCGTACTGGAGCCTATCCCAGCTATCATCGAGCAGGAGGCGGGGTACACCCTGAACTGGTTGCCAGCCAATCGCAGGGCACATACAAACAAACAACCATTCACACTCACATTCACACCTACGGGCAATTTAGAGTTGTCAATTAACCTACCATGCATGTTTTTGGGATGTGGGAGGAAACCGGAGTGCCCGGAGAAAACACACGCAGGCACGGGGAGAACATGCAAACTCCACACAGGCAGTGCCGGGGATTGAACTCCGGACCTCAGAACTTTGAGGCAGACGCTCTAACCAGTCGGTCACCGAGCCGCCCAGAGCTGTCATATTTTAATTTTTAAATTTTTTTTTTTTAATGTTTTTTTTGGGTGGGCGGGTTAAACACCAAATATGGAGTGGGCAATCTCAAACCAACATTGGTTCCAAAAGTAAACACAAAAGATAAATGTAGGCTGTGGCATCTGTGACTTTGGACAGGTGGATTAACTCCATGTGCTAAAACATGCTCAGTCGTGCTCGTGAAAGGTCAAGTGGGGATGCTCCTTTTGAGCAACTTTATAGTGAGATTGTTTTGCCAACCGCTGTTGCTCTGAGCACATTTTTACCCTCAAGTAAGTTTTGAAAAATATGTTTTATGTTTTGTTAGTGTTACAAATGATAAATTACAGAGTTTCTTGTTGGGGGCAGCACTAGTGGGTCGCATGGCTGCCTCACAATAGGGAGAATTCGGGGAATCTCAGCTCAGGTTGTCCTGTGTGAAGTTTGCATGTTCGCCCTGTGGTTGCATGGTTTTTATCTGGGCATTTTGGCTTCCCACATTCTAAAAACATGTATGCAATTTTAATTGGAGACTCTTATTTGTTGGTAAGTGTTGGATCTATCTCACCCAACACCTATAAAAAATAGACACACAGGAATGAAGACGCTGGTTTCTTTTGCTCATGAGGAGGACGTATGGGAGATTGCTCAGCTCCAGTCTCCCATCACGCTCTAAACAATCTCTCCCGTCGCTCCTGTATTTATTTGAAATAGGGAGGTATCTAAGTTACAAGACATAACGTAATAAGGTACAAGACATAACATACTAAGTTACAAGAGACAACACACTAAGGGGAGGGTTTACAGGTGAAGACATGAGACCAACACCGGCCACGTCCTTGGTCAAGGCGCCCTTCTCTCTGATGATTCCTGCTGAGTCATCTTCTTGAAGGCGAGACATCTTCCTTTCTCTCACGGTCAGCAAACAACCATCAAAATCGTCCATAATACTATTGCAAGCTAAGCAAATAAATTATAACTTCTAAAATGTATTTAACAGTAAGTTAACTGAGATAGGCTATATACAATATGTTAAATGGATATTTAGTGTTCTCAGGTGTTGTAGATATTGAATATCTAAGACCAATGCCAGATCATCTAAAATACTGAGCAGGAAACTAAAGCGAAGACCGTGTGCAGTCAAAATAAGTGCAGCTAAAATACGATATTTTCTCACGCACTTGTTCACAAAGAGGTGAACCTCCCATCTTTGCTTGTGAATGATTGAGCAATTCAGGGAAGCTCATTTTATACCCAATCATGGCAACCACCTGTTCCCAATGAGCCTGTTCACCTGTGGTATGTTCCAAACAGATGTTTGATGAATATTCCTCAACTTTCTCAGTCTTTTTTGCCAAATCCAAGCTTTTTTGGAACGTGTTGAAGCCATAAAATTCTAAGTTAAAGTTTATTTGCTAAAAGCAATAAAGGTTATCAGTTTGGACATTAAATATCTTGTCTTTCTCGTGTATTCAATTAAATATAGGTTGAACATGATTTGAAAATCAGTGACAGAAAATATATGAGCCATATGTCCATTGGAGTATATCACAACGCCAGCAGCATGTGCGAATCGATCAATTCACATCGTATTTGCACATGCAGAATCACAGAAATATAGATAAATCAGATGATTTCAGGGATAAGAAAGAACACTGAAGCCTTGGGAAAACTAGGAAATGCTAGCAGTCCGGTCGCATTTCCTACTCGTTGAGTGACAATGTACTACACGCAGACAGCCAGAGACAGACACACAGACACACAGACACACACACACACACAAAGTCCATTAATCCCTGATAATTGTACACCTTGAATGGCATTAACCTACTTAAATCATAGTCAATTGCCAATTTATGAAACTACAAATTCATAATTTCATTTTTCTCAGGGAATATAAACGCTATTCAGTACTACAGCAAATAGATTTTCTAGTTTGACAATGCAAAATAACAACCACAGATATGATGATAAAATCAGTTTGTAGTATTACACATACAGTATATTTGGTATACTAATGTGTGACAGTTGATGCAAGCTCTCAGGCCAGCAACACTGTACACTGTGTCGGTCTTTGTTGACTGGACGGCGGCATAACATTGTCACAAGGTATCATTCAAAACATCAGTAGTGAAGTGTTCAGTTCGTAATTGGCAGTTTTTGTGCCAGGAAGCGTCAAGGCGTTTTAATTGCCTACTTAAGTTGTTTTCTTCGCGTTGCTTTCCTCCTGGTCTGCGAGTTGATTTCAATTTTATGGAGTTAAATCTTTGTGCCGCTTCTGTCTCTGCATTTTCCCCTCAATTTCTCAGCAGCATCCCAGTCATCAAAGGTGTTGTAATCACCAAATAAAGTAAATGATTAAATCACTCATTATTGCTTTAAATTAGCTCATTTCTGCCCTCAAAGTACTTCACGTTCACTTATCAGAAAATCTGACTGTCAAAAGTCGTTATGTTTGCTCATATAATCGAACGGCTAAGGGTTCTGCTTTATAAATGTGCTTATTTTTGACAGCAACTACTTGACTTATACATTCGAAGGGTGTACATTATCAGCTGATAATGAAATGGAATTTTCTGAGCCAATTAGAATCGAGTATTCACCAAGACCATGGTAAAATGCTCTGACGCTAACATTGTAGCTGGGCTTTTAAGACATGGAACGATCGACATGGTTTTTGTTAGAGATTCATAATTTTCTTGTTTTACAAAATAGAACTGTTGTAACAGCCTTGGAAACATGAATATTTCTCCATACAATAGTTTTCCACACCGGGAAATTAATACAATTAAATTCGATACTTTTCTATGTGTTTCATACTTCCCTAGAAACTGTGATTTAACTATTTTTGTTGGAGTTTCAACATTTTTACACCAGCGGAAAATATCTCCCCGCTGTCTATCATGTTGCCTGCACTACATTGGTACCGCGTTGCATATGGTTTGCCCCTGCCTTTCATTCTTCTCAGGTTTGGTCAATCACAATTGGCTGTGCTAAATTCATGTAATTGCTTTTATTCCTCTCATGATGAGCAAAATAAACTGCACATGAATTTAGTGCATTTTTCAGTGGCAATCCTGGTTGCACCCTGTTAGAAGCTTCTACATCTGTTTGCATGTGCAATCAAGTTTGCACCAGATTTTGCACTTTCATAAATCATGCCCGAGAAGAGCAGTAAGGACAACAATGTTTTACTCATCGTGTAGAGTTTCTTACATTTAAACAAATCAGTTAAGATGTTAAAAATTGGAATGTGTGTACCAAGATTAATTGTACTGTATATGGTAGAGTCAAAGCCATTTGTCTCCAACCCAAACTGTTAATCATCCTTGAAAGCAGGTAGATCGAGTGGACTAATTTAGCCCTTGAACAACTCATTTGCTAGAGTCCTTTAGGGGGCTGCACCCATCCTCTTTCCATTCCATTCTCATAAACGGGAGATAGCAACATTTCATCGCCAAAAGCTTTCCCCATGCTACATTAGTGTCAAGAATGGGCACATAAATTACACAGTACGAACTTTTGAAAGACTGAGATGAAAAATAAATAGCCCGTTCTTTACTATCAGAATTCTTTCGTCAAAAACGTGAGCATGTACCTAATTTCAGACCTGGTGATGTCAGCCAGGATTCAAGTTCTAATCTTGGCAGTGTGACATCATTGCAACAATACAATCAGTCTTCCAGCAAAGCTCTTCTCCTGTGTGTCCAGTATCTGATTTGTCTCTTTTACCTCTACGTGATCCTCTGTCAAAGATGAAGTAGAGTACTGTTGTCCCTTCACATTGTAGTCATTTAAAACCATATGCCAGAGGATATGAGAGTGTAACCATAAAGATGAAGAGTGATTTGAATAAAATAACTAAGATATTGTTTAAGTAAAAAAAAAATATATATATATGTATATATATATATATATATATATATATATATATATATATATATATACCGGGTGATTGAAAAGTAACTCCCTATTTTTAAGTACTTGTAATTTATTTCTGCACTATAATTCTTACAAGAAAAGAAGAAAGTGTATTGCATGGAGGTTTATTTAAAATTCGAAATGGGCGCCAGCATTAGCCACCAGCTTCTCAAGCCGCTTGAGATGGAAGCCATAACTTCTCGTATTCGCCCTTCAAGTTCTTCCAAAGTCATTGGTTTGGTAGAATAGACTTGCTCCTTTAATCAACAATTAACAAATAAATTGAGAAAAATATTACAACATATGAATAAATTAAAAGTATTTTTTGAAATAGGGAGTTACTTTTCAATCACCCTGTAAACATATATATATATATATATATATATATATATACCCGCAACACTAACCAGGATAAGCGGGCTTGAAAATGGATGGATGGATATATATATATATATATATATATATATATATATATATATATATATATATATATTATATATGAATCGCATTCATTTGTGGCTTTGTAATTAATTAATCTCGATTAATCACAACAAAACAACAAGAAATTTAAATGGTGATTCGAAAGGCCTAAAACTCCAAGTACACTTCGCAAACATCATTTTGTACATAAGGTCATAACATTTTGAACATTTTAGTGGAAAAACTAGCAAACCCATTGGCCTCACAATATCTCCATGACTACTTCCTCACCCTCTCTTTCAGGCAGTTGCCAAGACAAACTAGCCTGGTCACAATACCAGAGCTCAAGGCAGCTATCGTTTTTGTAACTATCTGACCTGCAAATTAGAACAGGCTCTCACATGGAACAGAAGTGGCAGAGTTAATCAGACACTTGTGGGCCAGGACAGACAGATGTGGATGAGTCCTCGCTGAACTGGACCATCACTGGAGTGGGCAGTCTGTTTCGCTGATGGTGGATTCTGGTCTGTACAAATTCAGGGCCCCGCTACACAGGGCTTCCTCGTCTGAATCAGAGTCTGAAGAAACTGAAGAGAGAAGGAAGCTATTTGTCTTTGCTGGCTGGTTATACCCTTACACTTTTGTTACAGTAGGGCCTCACGGCTGGTCCAAACCTCTGCTCGCTCTCCCCTTGCAAGACATTTGAAATCCTGAAAGTGTTGGTCAAGCACTGTGGCCATCTTGGTAGAGTGCAGCAACACATTGGGATAAGCCCTTTGTAAAGGCAGTCTTGAATTTCACAGTGTAGGTAGAGTAGTCATTGGAGACCTCCATGGTGCGGTACAGGTGACCTGGAGGATCCTAGGAGTTAAGTTGTCTGGGGCTTTATGCCTCTGGCAGGGTCACCACATGGCAAACAGGTCCGAGGGACCAGACAAAGCATGGCTCCAAAGACCCCTATGATGAGTAAAATGATTGTATAGCATTTTAACTAATCCCGGACGTGGGTTACCGCGGCCCCTCTCTGGAGCCAGGCCTGGAGCTGGGACTCGAAGGCGAGCGCCTGTTGGCAATTTATATACAGGTCAAAGTTTTAGTTTTACAAGTGTTGGACCGATTAGTTGACAAGTCGACGAACCGACTTCACTCGGCCGATCGACATTTAAATCTTGACGTCGCTTACTATATTTTTGGCATCTTGTCTTCCCATTGATGAATTATGAGATGACTGCAACTCACCCATCTTCTGCCGTTGCCAGACTATAAGGCTGTGTGTCGTCATATGGCTGCGTCAGTATAAGAGTCGGAAAAAACACGCTGGTTGTGGATGAGCGTCACGGTTAGGCTCGCATCGCTAGTTTCAGCTCGTCTTATACTGTATATATTTTCACTTCAATAGACCCACAATTATTACATTGGCTAATAAATCCTGCAAATGAGGTGCCCTTTGGTCAAAATTGATCACAAACAGATTTAACAGTTCATCCAAATGCAACAATAAATTATAGTTTCCAGTGATTTATAAAATGCATGTAATTAAATGAATCCTATTCATCTTGAGACGTTAACACATTTGTTACAATTGTGTTATTCGGACCGTGACTTGCACACTGCAAACATACATATTAATCTTGTGTAATGGGCCCCGGAATGATGTATTAGTATTATACATATTACTAAGAAATCTGTGGTCAGACCAGACAAACTTCTAAGTTAAAAAATATACATCAGGGACATTTAAAAAAAAAAACAACATCTTACAGTGGCTACATTACAATAAACAGAATCAAGACTAGAAGTCAAGTTTGAAACAGAATTGTAATCTTAATACTTTTCTTGCTTAATGAGACAGACTTCATGAAGGCCTTATAAGTCTAAACTCTATTAAGAGAAATGAAACGTGCTAATGTTCTCACTCACCCATTGAACTGAGACAAAGGATAATTGTTGTTTTGCCAAGGCATTAATAAAGTCCTTAGAAAGGTCACAATATTCTCAGGATGTAAAAAACAATTGATTCCGCTGTAACAACAGTGCGCTGAGTGACAAAGTATCACTGTCCCTCAATGTCTGATACATTATCAACAACACTGTGAGTCAGCAGCAATTATTAAGCAATTCTTAATAAGGGTAATCACTATATATAAGCTCTGCCGGTAATAGTGGAAAAGTATTGGAATATCATCATCAAATTTGGGAGTAAAATTTCCAAAAGACTAGTGTGAATGTTACATTCATCTCAGTCATCAATTTTGCAATCTGACGCTGTATGAGTGTGCTGACAATTTTTGTTAGACTGAGCTGAAATAAAAAAAAAATAAAATAAAAAAAAAAGAATTGAACTGCTGTTTGTTTGTTTTTAGGCATATAGTGTAGCTGCCACTGCTCATCTTTTCAGCCGCTATTCGTGAAGACAAACATCTAGGACAAAGAGGTTAGCCTCGACCAGTGCAGCATATGTTTGTACTCTGTAAGTGCTGAGTAGTGCTCTCAACACATCAGATCATCAGTCACACTGCGTCCTGTCTGTTTGACAAGAGAAGGTCTCTCTGACAACAGAGCGACACTGTCATAATACACCCATTCATCGCACAATACATCAGAAGAGATTTACACAGCATCAAGGTCAAATTCAGAGACGGGAACCAGGGCACACTACCAGCTGACCCTTGGAAATTATTGATGGCATAGGTTTAAGAAGTCCACTAATCTCTGGCCCTTATCACAGTCCTTCTCTGGTTTTCTGAGCAGTACTCTGAACCCCGAGCATCCTCGGAAAAGATCTCAAAGACAGAGAACACAACATTTGGGGCGTTGCATCCATTGTCAGTGTCAATGTATTCTTTCCATGTCTGTTTTTTTTTTTTAATACAGTGGTGCCAGAATCCGTTCTCTGGTCGAATTTCTATTTTGTCATCATAATAAAAAAATATCACATTGAGATCATTTATATTTGGAATACATCATCATCCAAACTGGCATCATCATATGACCTTTATTAACTTTAAAGGCAATATTTGAAGTAATAGTTATTGACTTTCATATGAGGAAGTGAACCATTCTGGTAAAAACGACAAAACACTTTAATTTGAGTGACAAATGAGCGTTTCGTCGCTGATCCAACTCACATACTGTACATACAACTATCGGATTCAAATGCACACACCAATCACAGTTAATCCTTTGTTAAAAAAAAAAGCGGCATTTTTGTCACCGTCATCATTTCAGAATGAGTCGCAAAAAAAGCCAAAGGAAAAAACTAATCACATACAAAGTTAATCATTTGGTGCTGGTTGAAATTAGATTGACAGAGTTGCTTTTGTGTTGTTTTTATTAATGCTAACAAAAGATCATCAGCTCAAAACATTAAAATACTCAACTCGGGTCTGATGTCGTCTGATGACGGCTCAAATTCCATAACTTGTCTGAACTTAGGGGCAAAGTTTTCCACCCAAATATTGATTAAACTCCAAAATGTACAACTTTGAAATGTTCCAACTTCACGGTCATTTTATTTTCCCTAACCTTAGGTTGGTACAGTCAATGGGAACAGAAAGAGCTGACAGTTCCTGGCCTGGTTCAGAAGATGTGAAAACAAAGAGCTTAATGTGGATGTTCACATTCTGTAGCAGCTGTTCAGAAATGGATAATAGTTCCCTGATAAAGCAAGATCTCAGATGGGCACTGGCATAAGTATTAGTTGATCTGATTGGCTTGTAATGGATGTGGCATGGACCACATCTACATATCTAGTCACCTTCCACATTGATTCAATTGGCTTGCCTTCCTTTACTGAAACAAACCATCTTTCATGTCAGGTTTAATGTACAGCATATGTTATTGGGAAGCAGCTGTTTTCTGTGGTGTCCGGACAACTAAACAATATGTTCCAACCCATAAAAGAGCTGTGATAGAAGCACTCATCACAACACCGGACAGCTTCCCTAGTGTACATGATGAGGAAAGCTTAAACAAATAAAATAAGGCAACTGTAGAATGCGAGTAGTAAATGTAACATGTAGCCTGGGTTTGCTCTATTTTATTGTGTATTATAAATATTGCACAAGGAAACAAGGTTGTGAGTCTGAACAGATGAATTCATTAGATTGTGAGAGGAATGCAGGGAAGAAAATAATTGGATCGTAATAATTTGGAGGTGGTAGTGTTGTGTCGAGGCTATGGAACAGAATTCAGAGGCCAGAATTGTTTCAAATATCTATTAACAGTTAAAAGCGAAGTACAACCCCAACAATTTAAAGCAAGAATCACGTGCCAGCACTCGTCAAAACAAGGTACAACGATTAATATTAGGTTTGTGGAATAAGAATTAAACAGAATAATTAATCAGTGTAACGGGGGCGCCACGTTAGCCGAAACCATCTTCAGCTGCAGATTGGAAGTGACATCAAAACTACAGTAGTGCATTGCCTGCTTATACAGCGGGCCATTCAACTGTGTCGGCTAACAGATTGTTGAGAGCGATGGATTTAATCATTCGATCCAATGTACACCATGCCTGAGCTTGAAAGCATGCAGCGGCTATCACAGGAAGCATAGTCAAGAGAAAAAGTGTTGTACATCAACCTCTTAATGCAAAAGAGATCTGAAAAAAAAATGTATATCGGTTCACAACCTGTAGTACAGGTAGTGCATGTAGATGATGACGTTTATGATGTTGGTTCTGTGTGTGTAGGGCTACATCTTTCCATCTACTGTAATATAGTCTCTGAATGCTGTGCCATGTTTGCATAAATAGCTAACCCTGCAGAAGTTTTTAGTTTTTAGCATCCGCAGGGTTAGCTATCGCTTCCTGACCTCATTCATTTTTAGAAACAAGTAGGCGTCTGGTTCATAATGGTCTACACAACTGGTCTTAGAAAGGGCATCCTTAGGCATGTACCGACTTCAAGTTTACCATCTAATTTCCACAAAGATGCCCTCAGTCCAATAGTATCACTCCTTTCTCAACAGTATAACTTCTTCTATTCGTTATATTGCTGTAGTCTCGTTGCTTGAAAAATGCAGTCTGGGGTAATTTCATCTCGACAACTGGCCTCCCTAAGGCCTGGTACATACATAAAGATTTTGCCACAAGATTTTTTGTCTGCTACAGACCACACATATAAAGATTTTTTAAAAAAAACCAGGCATTCAACTTTTTAGTCATCATGTGTGTGGTGTCCTCAGAGAATATCAATACAGCAGACGTCACATACAGTATTTAGATTCTGTTGCACCGCCATTCTCGAAGTCTCGCGTGATCACACAGGATCTCACAAAAAAGAAGAAGAAACACTTCCGAATACTCGTCGATTTTTCCCGAGTGTTCCCGAAGGTTGCTGGAGTCAAGAGCCTTGTAAAACGGCAATATTCTCAAAAACAACTTGCTTTGGAAAATACTTTTTGCTGTCTAGGGATCCCACTTTTCTGCATAAAACGACATCGGGTGAGACATTTTTGTTATCATTTACGGTCGTTTCCATGTTCGTTAGTCGAGAGTGCTTCTTTGATTGGCTGTTCTCGGCGTCTTGACTCGGGAGAAGTCGTCGTTCCCCACACAGAGTTTTGGTTGTAAATATTGAACATGTTCATTATTTAAGATTGTTGGCCCCGACCTGTTTTGTACACTGAACATTTTAAAGACACATGCACATTTTTTAAATTATATGACAAGTTTATTACAAATTATTCTATGCTCCCCCAGTTTACGACAGGCAGTTTGAGGCCCACTGCTCTAATGGTTCTGTGTTTGGACAAACTGGAATTTGTCCCAAAAAATGTCAAGGAAAATGTGTGCCAAAAGGTGGAAGAACAATCGATGGAATATGATACACAACGGCGGCACGGTGGTTGACTGGTTAGCACATCTGCCTCACAGTTCTGGGCACCGGGGTTCAAATCCCGGCCCCGCCTGTGTGGAGTTTGCATGTTCTCCCCGTGCCTGTTTGGGTTTTCTCCGGGCACTCTGGTTTCCTCCCAGATCCGAAAAACATGCATGGCAGGTTGTTTGAAGATTCTAAATTGCCCGTAGGTGTGTATGTGTGCGCGAATGGTTGTTTGTTTCTATGTGCCCTGCTATTGGCTGGCGACCAGTTCAGGGTGTACCCCACCTCTCGCCCGAAGATGGCTGGGATAGGCTCCAGCACGCCCGCGAAGAAGATGGATGGATGATACACAACATAAAAATCAGAACAATGTTGTTTGAGTAGTAGGTCTCATTGCTTTTCTTGCAGAGAGCATCCATGTTGGTCTACCAGTCCTGTCTAGTTTTCCATTTGGACACCCTGCAAGCACTTGAACAGTGCCAATTCATTAGCCTGACTGCTCTTATGATTTATTTTTTCTCTCATGGTCTTAATTGCGACACGGTGGATGACTGGTTACCACATCCGCCTCACAGTTCTGAGGACCCGGGTTCAAATGCGGCCTCACGTGTGGAGTTTGCATGTTCTCCCCGTGCCTGTGTGAGATTTCTCCGGGGACTCCGGTTTACTCCCACATTCTAAAAAACATGCATGATATGTTAATTAAAGACTCTAAATTGTCCATAAGGGTGAATGTGAGTGTGAATGATTGTTTGTTTATATGTGCCCTGCAATTTGCTGGCGACCAGTTCAGGGTGTACCCCGCCTCTTGCCCAGAGTTAGCTGAGATAGGCGGCAGCACGCCCGCAATACTAGTGAGGATAAGCGGTACAGAAAATGGATGGATGGATGGTCTTTATCCTTCGAGAAGTGTTATATTTATATTTAGGGATAGAGTGACAAACCACTCGCAAAATTATCCACCCATTTCTTGTCATCTAGTCTGATGCCCTATGCTAAGCCTAAATTTGCACAAAACACTCAGTTTTGCAGAACTAAAATTAATAAATGAACCTTTTGCACTGAAGCATATGCCCCTTTCAAACACCAGATGCCTTAACAGGATCACAATTAATTAAATGCTGAAGTTTAGGAGAAATCGCTCACTGCGGTGGTTACCTCTAATTAATTAGGTTGACGGCATGTAATTTAGCCAACCAAGCATCAGTAATATGTCTGCTCCTGTTTTTCTCCTGGAGTAAAAGTATACTTTTCTAATCCCAAGATACATTTGAATAATTAAATTCCTGTCCTGTTCTGGTTTCCTCTCTGATAAATTACATGCACGCTTCACACCCACACATGTCTTTCTGTGTGGCTTTTCTGTAATAAATCACAATGAATTACTTGAGTGCAACAGTTACAGTTGATAAGGTATCAGGTAAACAATGTCAGCAGTAGTTAGCAATGTCACCTTACTTTAAAACCGTATCCATGTTTTTGGATTGAGCTTGCTTTCAGATTGTATACAATCATTTTACATGTTGCCACTTGATGAGCTTGACATTTTAAATACATTAACTATTACCTAAAAATGACAGGGCTAATTGAAACAGTGGTCATGCTTTTTCAGTACCACGTTTTTAACTGTGTGTCAAGGAAGGAATTATTTTGAACTATCAACCTATTTTTTAAATGAGAAATTACTATTATTAAATATTATAAGGGGTAATGTGATGTAAAGAAGCAGTGCGAAAGGGCCTACATTATCATAACAACAAAAAATGCAAGGCCATCCAACAGAAAGTAAGAAACTATATTTCCTTGATCACCAACATCCATTAGAATCAGAATCATCTTTATTTGCCAAGTATGTCCAAAAAACACACAAGGAATTTGTCTCCGGTAGTTGGAGCCGCTCTAGTACGACAACAGACAGTCAATTGACAGAGAACACTTTTGAGACATAAAGACATTGACAAAAAAAAAAAAAACAGTCACTGAGCAATAAAGGGTTGCTAGTTATCTGGTACCGACAGTCCTTTCAGCAGCTTTTATTGTCCGTTGCAGTCGGAGTTTATCCTTTTTTGTAGCAGCACCAAACCAGACTGTGATGGAAGAACACAGGACTGATTTGATGACCGCTGTGTAGAACTGCCTCAGCATCCACCATCCAGCAAACAGGGGGAGACAAAGTTGCCTTGCTCTACTCTCTTAAAAATCCATTTCAATTTCAACTTCTACTGTACTTCTAAGGTACAATAGGCCACAAAATGAAAGTAGTTGTTGACTACCTGAGATATCTGTGCCACTGACTATCTGAAGGGTTTTAATACATTAGAAAGTCTCTTTCAAATAAAAGCTGACATGAAAGTTTAGCGGCGGCACAGTAGACGACTGGTTAGAGTGTCAGCCTTACAGTTCTGAGGACCCGGGTTCAATCCCCGGCCCCACCTGTGTGGAGTTTGCATGTTCTTCCCGTGCCTGCATGGGTTTTCTCCGGGCACTCCGGTTTTCCAAAAACATGCATTAATTGGAGACTCTAAATTTCCCGTAGGTGTGAATGTGAGTGCGCATGGTTGTTTGTTTGTATGTGCCCTGCGATTGGCTGGCAACCAGTTCAGGGTGTACCCCGCCTCCTGCCCGATGACAACTGGGATAGGCTCCAGCACGCCTGCGAGCCTAGTGAGGAGAAGCGGCTCAGAAAATGGATGGATGGATAGATGAAAGTTTATCTTTCTAAAAGGCATGGGAAAGTACTTGTATATCACCATAATTAGTCAGACTTTTATTCCAGGTCATGTCAAATGCTTGCCCAGCCACTTTCTTCTTCAAGGCAGATTTCATTGGGGTCAATCATTAGTACCCACAGGCCAATGAAACTTCTTTGCACTGCTTTGTATTAAATATAATGGCGCACTGTCTCCGAGGGTTATTGGCTACGGGCTACTGGCGCCCTATGGCTCAGAACTAGGCCATCAATCTACTTGGACCAGTCCGCGGGCCATATACCCATATATACTGTCGTAATAACTATTGATTAACTGCCCCTAAACTGAACTCTTTTCAGCACTGCAATTTATACTGTTTACAAAAGATCAGGCAAACCAGCTGCATATGACAACACGTCACAGCCAAGGGAGAAACGATAACCCCGCCTCTCGCCCAGGCTCCAGCACTCCCGCGACACTACTGAGGAGAAGCGCATGAAGATGAATGAATGAATGAATAACATTTATTAAGAAAAAAACTGTGAACTGTCAAAGCTGTCACTGCTGGTGAGGCTATGGAGGAGCGACCTACAGGCTAGCCCTACCCCTGCACCTTTTAAGTATATGTTTCACTATCCCGTCAGGACACCCACTTAGTATTTCAACACCATATTAACAACATCGGCTGCTTATTGTTGTCACGGGATATAGGTTTTTTTGCAGATGACAGTCACGTATCATTGTCATTGTTTCAAAAATTGCGAGTGTGTGTGTGCGTGTGTGCATGCGTGTGTTTGTGTGTGTGTGCGCACGCGTGTATAAATTTGTCCTTCTTTTTCCATTTCACACGTTTTAACAAACACCGAGTCAAGTGGAAAGCTTTTAAAAACTTAAAATCAAATTTCCCTCATGGGATGAATAAATGTCTCTCAGTCTTGCTCTCTGTCTCTGTCTCTCTCTCTCTCTCTCTCTCTCTCTCTCTCTCTCTCTCTCTCTCTCTCTCTCTCTCTCTCTCTCTGTAAACAAGTGGTTAGCACGTCTGCCTCACAGTTCTAAAGTTTGGGATTTGAATTCCAGGTGCTCCAGCTTCCTACCTCATTCCAAAACCATGTACTGTATAGTAAACATTCATAAAACCAAAAAGACGAGATAAACATATTGAAATATACTCTATATTCATTCATTCATGTTCCGTACCGCTTATCCTCACTAGGGTTGTGGGCGTTCTGCAGCCTATCCCAGCTGACTCTGGGCGAGAGGTGGGGTACACCCTGAACTGGTCGCCAGCCAATTACAGGGAACATATAAACAAACAACAATTTGCACTCACATTCACACCTACGGGCAATTTAGAGTCTTCAGTTAATCTCCCTTGCATGTTTTTGGTATGTGGGAGGAAAGCGGAGGCACAGAGGGAACATGCAAACTCCACACGGATTTGAACCCAGGTCCTCAGAACTGTGAGGCGGACGTGCTAACCAGTTGTCCGCCAGGCTGCCTTATCCTCTATATATTTGTTTTTGTGTCTTTTTTTTTTTTAGGATACAGTTATTTGGTTCAGTTAGCGGTTGGGAAAATGGATGGATGGATGAGTATTTGGTATTAGAGTAATCCTAAAGTAATTAAAAGTAATCAAGTTACATTACCTTTACGATTACATTACTAACTTAATTTTTGGACAGGTAACTAGTTAACTTTATCGGAATACATTTTTAAAGTAACCCTAACCCTTCCAACCATGACGACAGCTCAACAGAACATTTGATGACAACAAAAATGTTTTAAGGAAATCCCATGTCCTTGATGTGGTGTACATGTATGACATCAGCTCTGTGACTAAACAATCCTCCCCCAAGCCTGCTTCTTTCACATGAATGCCATAAAAATGGGCTATCCTGCCTCGATGACAAATGAGCATATGCACCATTGTTTGCTGATTGCTCTCACGTCATATGAGCCAAATGTTTCTGCCCCACTTCAGTCAAGGAAGTACAATTTCTCTCATTAAAAGGATAGACCGGTGATTCCCAGCCACAGTGCCGTGGCACCTTCGTGTGCCACTACAGATCATCAGGGGTGCCACAGGAAAACATCCAGTATTACTTAATTTGTCCTAAAATTATTAGTTATTAATTCCAAATATATTTTTGTTCATCTATCCATACCAGTGATGCACCTGTGTATTCACCTGTTGCCATTCATACAACAGAATAGGTTATGGCTTCCTGGGAGTATATCAGCTTTGTTTAATTAAACAGGCAGAGATTTCACACTGAGCAAGTCAATTTGTGAGTAAAATGCCTAGTAAACGAAGGCTATTTTATGTAAATGTTATTGTTTTTTCAGTTTATTTGTTCAAATAAAGCTATCATTCAGTTAAACAATAAAATGTTTCACACTGGTCATAAAAGTAATGGTTAAAAACCTCAAAACAACACGAGTGTGGTGGCACCAGATATATGTGATTCATATCCACTATTTGCGTTCGCCCGTGTTTGTAACTGTGTCACACATCAATAATTAAATAAGGAGCACTTCACTGAAAATAGCAAATGACTACACGACCTCAATTGATGAAAAAGAAATATTGTGAAATGCTGGATGTTGAAGATATCCTCTTGTTGATGAATATTGGATAACCTTTCATGCATTAAAATTTAACGACAGGTACTTTTTTTTACTTTGCCACTTCCTCTTGGATAACATTTAGCACCATTTCACACAGTGAAAGAAGATTTTATCCACCTAAAGTGGTGTAATCGAGTGAACTAAAACAGGGTCACGAGGTTTGGTTGTTTGCAAGATTTTAGGTAGGCCATGATGTTGAAGACAGATGTTATATGAAGCCTGGTAATGAGGAGGTGGCAAAACCAGACTGGCGTATGTGAATTCATCTTGTAGTGCTGCTGTAAATAATTTGTTATTATTAAAGGTAGAGGCATACTGGAATTCCTTGTCATGATTCATTTAATAATCTCTCTCTAACATGTCATTTCTAATTCATAAGAGACGTCAAATTCTGCTCACTGATGTCTACTTTGCATTAGCCAAGGGGCATGACAACAGTAAGTGAATGCGCCTTGTCATTTGGTGAATGAAGTCACTGGATTCTATTTTTAAGATCAGTGGGTGTGGTATACTTTATGGTATACTGCATGTGTTATTATATGCATATGTATACATGTTTGTACAGTGTATTTATATACAGGTTCTGTATTGCAGTGAATAAAAACAAAAACCTCTGCAACAGTAGCATTGTATTTTTAATAAAACCAAAGATGTCATAATGTATTGTTTGCCAGATTGTTCTCTGTCTTGTTCGGTGCATTGACGTCTGCATCAAATGAGAAAAACAACCCGCTTATTTATTGCCATTGTTTTGAGTTGTTCATGACTGAATGCATTAAAGGGGCTATATTTTTTTTATTGTGATTCAGCTCAGGTCAGAATTGTCAGCCAGGATGTCTAACGTGTCTTGAACGCAAGCCAACCAAACACTTAACAAACGGTGCAATTGAAATGTTGGCGTTTGTGTTGCAGCACTCATTCTGAAAAGTGAAAAATAATAATACAAATAATTCTCCACAAAATAAAACAAACAAAACTGCAACTATTTTCTCCCAAAAAGATCTACGATACATGGATGTTGATTAACACTTCTTCTTGGCTCGACATACCGTAGACTTTTAATGAAGTAATTGAGCCAGTTCTCCCTGCCAGCTGCTTGCCATTTCTGCTTAATGTGCTACCAGCACGAGCCCTCCAAAAATCACCTTGATCAGTGTTTTATAATCCATCAACTGAGCAAAGTTTTAGATGTTTTGCTGCTGTAACACATCTGACTGACATTAAAGTTTGCAAATAATTTGTGCTAAACCTGTGGCCTTGTTGAGTATAGACGCCAGAATCTTTCAGTTCAACTAGAAAGTAATTCTGGCCAATAACTGCCTGCAAAGTCAATTAAGGTTTTTTACTGACATTTATTAATGAAAAATAGCATTGAGGATCATAAAGGTCAATGAGTAATAAGTAAAACTGTGTAACCGAAAGACAAGGACAGGTGATTGAACCCAATATTTCACTCCCTATGTGTGGCCTAAACATCCATTCATCCATTTTCCGAGCCGCTTCTCCTCACTAGGGTCGCGGGCGTGCCGGAGCCTATCCCAGCTATCATCGGGCAGGAGGCGGGGTACACCCTGAACTGGTTGCCAGCCAATCGCAGTGCACATACAAACAAACAACCATTCGCACTCACATGCACACCTACGAGCAATTTAGCGTCTCCAATGAATGCATGTTTTTGGGATGTGGGAGGAAACCGGAGTGCCCGGAGAAAACCCCCGCAGGCACGGGGAGAACATGCAAACTCCACACAGGCGGGGCCGGGGATTGAACCCCGCTCCTCAGAACTGTGAGGCTGACGCTCTAACCAGTCGTCCACTGTGCTGCCGGGGAGAACATGCAAACTCCATACAGGCGGGGCTGGGGATTGAACCCCAGTGTGGCCTAAACAATTAGAGCAAAATGACATTTCTTGTAGGTTGTGTCTATTCAGTGAGGAGGATCCGTTTGGGAGTCGGACCTCACATTCAGGAGTAGCAGCAGTGGCGGCTAGTTCATAGAGCGTGTTAGGGCGCTGTCCCACCACTGACTGTTGTCACATTATTTTTCTTGAAGACAAAAAAATCAATAGAAATATTGGAAATAAAATACAAAATAGTTCAAACTATATGTACAGTATTTCTACTTTTAGATCAGAACAGCATAAAAACATAATGATGAGCAAAGTTGTGCGAGTTCCTCTCGATTGCCTGATATCATGAAGGATTTAGGGTCTGGTATAGGCGACATGGAGCCTTCTTTTCCAATTATAATCGGTTTAGAAGCCTAAACTGAATCAAAACGCTCCTTATAAACACCAATCGGAATAAACAGGCCAAATCCGAATGGAATTTCATTTGACAATTGAATAGTTATTTGATTTAAGCTATGATTTTACTTGTTGGGACAGTTTTTTACACCTCCACTGTAAGGAGTCCCTAGCTGGACCCAAAGTTTAAGTATCCCTGTTCTAAACAGTTAAGTACTAATGGTTAGAAACAAAGCACTGTGAAGTTTTCACGAGGAAAATCTTTTAGGAATAGTGTTATAATAATACGTAAAGAGCTAAATATGTCATGATCTGTGCCCTTTGGAGCTTGGGTGGCACTTTGCGCCTTGCCTTTCTCTCTCCCCCAGCAATCAGCATCACCACATGCATATATTCGGGATGAGGAAGGAAACCGGAGTACCCGGAGAAAACCCACCCGGAGAAAACCCACGCAGGCACAAGGAGAATATTCATTCTACACAGGCGAGGCCAGATTTGAGCTCAGGTCCTCAGAACTGTGAGGCGGATGTGCTAACCAGTCGCCCACTGTGCCGCCATTGAAGACCAATTGTTATACAAAAACTCGACTTCTGCCAATGTTGAACTATGAACAAAAGTGAAGAAAAAAAAACTCCAAAAAACAGGTAGCACTGAATTATTTTCCAAGCATGCCCGCAAGGTGGTCTGAAAAGAACAATCAGTTTGCCAGTCCCAATGTTAGTTAGGATGCTACTTTCTAGTTTATAAAGAATAATTTAAGACTACCAGCCAGACAAGACTGTACTATTTGCATTCTGGGGCAGAGAGAACACTTCCAATGTGACTAAACTGGCCAAAAGAGAAAATAGATTACTCTCTCTACATTTGTATCCAGAATTGAACCAACATTTACTATTTGGTGCTTGTCGGCTCATGCCTCTACAAAGTGTGACTTGGTTTTGTGGTTTTTCGTGTAATCCTACCTGCTTAACTTTTTTTCCCAGTGCCTCCTCGTCATGGTTACGCACAATGGTATTACACTTTTCCACCTGCCTTTCAGATGCAGTATTTAAAGATGCAAAATCATTCCTTGCAATTGGTCTCAATTTTAATCAATCACATTGCACGTGCTAAATTAATCTAGTTGCATTTCGCTGGCCAAAACCTCCTATGTTGAAATTTGATCAATTTCATATTTTTTTCACAATTCTATACTGTTGGTCAGTGCTCAGGTGGCTCTGTTATTTTTTCAAATTAATGACCAATCTTAAGGGTTGAGAATGGCTTTCTCTCTTTTGATGGTGCAATGGCGCAATTTCCTAACCAGGAAAACACAACTTCTAGAATGCGCATAACAAATATTTCAGCATGTTTGATAGACATATATAATCCTGAATGCACCCGATTAGTAGATCAGCATCCACATCTGCTTGCATGAGCAATCAAGTATGCGCCTGTCTTTTAACACACAAATCTTTTGTAACTCAGGCCATTATGTTCTGTATTTCATTAATCGATTCAGTAGGAGGCCGGGGCGTAGAAATTAAAATTTGAGAATCTAGTTGCCTGAAAAAAAGAAACAAACAAAATGAAATGATAAATACAGTGAGAACAGTAAAATACTGATCAACGGATTCCACCAAGTTACACCAATTAGTCACAGAGAGGTCAGGGTGCAAATCACTGATGGTGTAGTGGTACACGTGCCTGACTTTGGTGCGGGCAGCGTGGGTTCAGTTCCCACTCAGTAACGGTTTGAACGTGAGTGAAAATGGTTGTCCGTGTCTATATGTGCCCTGTGACTGACTGGCGACCAGATCAGGGTGTAGTCCACCTTTCGCCCAAAGTCAGCTGGGATAGGCTCTAGCACCCCGTGATCCTAACCAGGATAAGTGGTGTTGAAAATGGATGGGTGAAGGTCAGGGTGCACGCATCAGAAGAAAGGCACATGAGGATGAAGAGGCTGTGATTATTGTTGGCATGGCTCACGGTCACTAGGGAGCCTGCGGACATTTTGCCAAGGATGTTGTATTTTCACAGCCATCTGTTTGTCTTGCATGCTTGCAGAAGATTAAACTATTTTCATGAACATTTGCAACAAGCGCATGAGCCAATGAAGAAGCCATTGAAATTTGGGAAGGATCCAGATATTTTAATTAATTTCTCAGAAAGAAATATATTGCCCTTGGCTCCTCAATGTGCTTTGAACTGTTAAATACTGCATATACTGTAAGTCCACTACCGAAAGGTTACACCAGTGTACCACTGAGGGCTCCATTTTCATGACTGGCCCAAATCCGACACAGCATGTGGCGTAACTCTGCGTGGATGAAGGTAACAACCAGTGTTGTTTTGTGGACCAGCGCACCCGACGCATGTAAAAGAGGAACGTCTACGCTGCTGTAGGTGTGATCACATCTGACTCCTCACCTGTCCAGTCAAAGTGGCTCCTCTCATTCCTTTTAAATGTGGAGCAGTCACAGTCTCCCATGGAGACATCCAGTGCCTGTGAGTTATTGACTTTCATACATTACTCTGACACAAAGCCTTTATAGCGTCACGCACAGCAAATGTGAATGACAGTTGATAAAAATACATGCATCACACCATTCTGTCATGCAATGGCAATACTTAATGCATATTCTCCTGTTTCCACTGAGCACTAAAGTACACCAGTGGCTGTCATGAAACTCTACGTCATGAAACTCTGCACTACTGTCCGAATGAATGTCTAGCAGAACTTCCAGCACACATTGTCAGTAATGATTTCATGTAACTCTGTTGAGCAACTTGTCAGTTATGATTTCATGTAACTCTGTTGAGCAACTTGTATCAAGGATATTTATATTTATCAAAACATATTTCAAGGAATAAAATACCTGTACAGTACAGTACACAAGCTCAGTTGTGCTGAGCACTCAGATTTTCAACTGTCTTTGTATACATCGATTTGCGGAGCATGCAGGGGCAACCAAGGGGCAGGGGAGCAGAGAGAGAGTTTGTTGACAGCGTCGATACGTCTCACAGTAACTGTCTTCCTTTAATGTATCAATAAATGTGAGATAAATAGACAAACGTCTCAGCGTGTATCAATGGAATACGTTATAATTAGTTCGGCATGTACCAGTGGAAGACGTTGTAATTAGTGATGCACCGAAATTTCGGCAGCCGAAATGTCTCGGCCGAAAATAGGCCAAAAGTGCATTTTCAGTTTCGGACCACAAGACTTTTGTCAACTAAATAAATTAAATTTGTATGTCACAATTAATTGTGGCAATCGCGTGGCTTTACCGTCATGCTAGCTGCTCGTCCAAACTACAGCGTCCTTATTGTCGCCCAACCTCGCTGCGTTCCGCTGTTCGGCTACTAAGGTGGAATGCTATGTACAGTATAGATGAACAGTATTTGTGCCGCCCCGGCTACCTTCAAGCTACAGCTAATGCGGCTATACGATACCAAGCTGCAGAGGGGAACGTGGCAAAATATGATGCTGAGCTGCGGAGGCGAATGTGCACATCGCGTCCATTAATCATAAGTCACTAAACATCGCCTCCATGACAGGGAATAAACTACATTTTGAGAACTATCGTTATCACGGAGAGAGGAAAAGACAGGAGACAGATGTTGGGGAAGCCAGTTGCTAACATGAAGTCGCAGAACACCAAAATAAGTTATTGGGTGGCACAGTACACTTTTCACATAGGTCTAGCTGGAACCGGGTTATTGAGGAGATTAGCCAACTTTGACGAGCAAAACATCAGGAAAATTAGAAATGTGTGAACACAAAAATATACAATAATGCCAGACAGGTACATAAACACAGGGACCAGAAATGAAAAATGAATTAATATGTCACCATGCCGTCGGTACGCTGATTGAAGACTCTAAATTGCCCGTTGGTAGTAGATATGGCAAAATTAGCACTATCCCCATGGTGTCGCACACGCACACACAATTAAGTCTGTTCAGCAAACAGCTTCTTCATGAAGTCATTTAAGCGAATAAAGCAAATAATGTTTCTGTAGGGGTCAATGTATGTGTTGATGGTTTTGGGGAAGTTAAAAGTCGAAATGGTGGCAGGTGTGTGTCGACTCCCATATATTATTATTTTTTTATTTTATTTGATGTTCATGCTCTGATTAAAAAAATAATAATCTGAAGTTACTCACAAGTTACTCTTTGCTTGTAAATATTTGGATGACTACTTTTTACTTTTACTTGAGTCATGTTATTCTAACGCGGCACGATGGACGACTGGTTAGCGCGTCAGCCTCACAGTTCTGAGGAGCGGGGTTCAATCCCCGGCCCCGCCTGTGTGAAGTTTGCATGTTCTCCCCGTGCCTGCGTGGGTTTTCTCCGGGCACTCCGGTTTTCTCCCACATCCCAAAAACATGCATGAATTGGAGACTCTAAATTGCCCGTAGGTGTGAATGTGAGTGCAAATGGTTGTTTGTTTATATGTGCCCTTCGATTGGCTGACGACCAGTTCAGGGTGCACCCCGCCTCTCGCCCAAAGATAGCTAGGATAGGCTCCAGCACCCCCGCGACCCGAGTGAGGATAAGCGGTACAGAAAATGGATGGATGGAAACAGACAGAAAATGTATGAATTGATGATTATGTTGTGAAACTGAACAGTATGCAGATTTATTTTTATCTACTACATAACATACAGCAATAATTGTCCTATAGTATTGTTCTTAACATGATTTTTAAAATACGTTAATTTCAGACAAATTGTTCTGCAAGTGAATTTCTATAGGTTGGCAGCTCTGCAGTCATAGCCATAAATGCAATTATACTAATGATTGGCATAGTTTTATAATTAATAATTGGTGGGTTTGATTTATTTTTATATTTTAATTAATGCCGGCACGATGGACGACTGGTTAGGACATCTGCCTCACAGTTCTGGGGACCGGGGTTCAAATCCCGCCCCCGCCTGTATAGGAGTTTGTATGTTCTACCCGTGCATGGTGTCTTGAACGGAACAAAGGACAGGACCCAAAATGCACGACTCCGATTCAAATGGACAGTTTAAAAAAGAGAGGTTTAATAAACGGGCAGAGGTCGGTACACAGGCAGGCAATCCGAAAAGGCAACAGTATCCAAAAAACGTGAGGCTGGAGGAAGACAACAACCATAACACACACCCATGACACCTGGGTGGGTTTTCTCCGGGCACTGCGGTTTCCTCCCACATCCCAAAAACATGCGTGGTAGGTTGATTGAAGACTTTAAATTGCCCGAAGGTTGTGAATGCGAGTGCGAATGGTTGTTTGCTTATATGTGCCCTGCGATTGGGTGGCGACCAATTTAGGGTGTACCCCACCTCCCGCACGAAGATAGCTGGGATAGGCTCCAGCGGCCCGCTGCCCTGGTGAGGATAAGCGGTAAAGAAAATGGATAGCTGGATGCATTGTAATTCATGTAAAGCGTGTACCGTATATTGGTTTGGATGAATACGTAATTAATTTAGGAGAAAAGAATTAGCTTTTAAAGTTAAAAATCAGACTATTTTATCTCGTAAAGGGTCACCATGTCTCTTTTTAGATGTGTAAAACTTTAGGAAAAAGTGACGAAAAACCTTTGCCTCATAATCTGAAGGTTGCTACAGGAATTAAATAAATTCTCAATTCCAGTGGTCTCTTGTCGTATCCAAACACACAAACGATACACGTAGTGGGTTTTATATAAGATTTAATGAACTCTAACATGGGGATCTACACGAAACAGTACAGAGGGGTATAACTACAATGAAACAATGCAGAGAAAAGAGAAAAACAAGGTACATTCGTAAAGCAGGTCGAACTTGTGGTGGAGGTGTGAAGTGAGGATGTACGGTGAGCAATGCATAAAGCTGGGATTCCTGTTGCTGTTAATTTAAACCTAAATATGCACTAATCTGTACTTTAGTAGACCGCATGTTCGATTTACATTGTGTGTGACACAATTCAGACAGGCGATCTCCCGGGTACTCGGCCGGTCCAGTCGAGGAGCAGGTGGAGATGACGAAAGGGAGGAGGAGAAAAAGAAAGAAAACCTTCAAGTGCAGGGCGGCTGGAGCCCTCGCTTCGCGCTGGTCACCAGAGGCTCGGAGCAGAAGTGCGTCGCTCTACCTTCCAAACGTATCTGTCAAAGCTATCCCCACATGTACCAAAGCGTGGTTTCCGGTTTGTTGGCGATAAGCCAGTTCTTCGGCAAGGTGTACGAGCGAGGGAGAGCGAGCAAATGACAAAGGAGCCTCGGCCTTTTTTTGCACAAAGGAGAGAGAGGGAGTGATTGATAATTCCTTTTGGGGTTTCAGTTTTTATTTTTTCCAGTTTCGGTTTTTGGTTTGGGTCAAGAATTTTCATTTCGGTGCATCACAGGACTGGCATCACAAGATTCTTCAGGGATCCTCTGCAGCTCCGTCGTCACGGCCATCTTGATGTTGTCCACGTCTTCTTCTTGGCCAAGAACTAGTGGATGCTCAGGGCATTGAGAGTAGACGCATTGTCATGGTGAAGCAGCCACAACTCTCACCTCTTCTCATGCACTGAACGAAGCAAATGCAGCAGTATCTCTTTGTACAGCTGGTGGTTGACCATCTGGCCCAGATTGAAGGAGAAAAGCAGTAGTTTGGGTTTGAAATATAGATTTTGTGACACATCTCATATTTCATAACACTCCTTGAGACTTGGCATAGTACATTCATATTTCTCATATTCAATGGTGAACACTTTCACTTTTAAACAGGCAAGAAGAATCCTTGTTTAAAGGTTTTCTTTGCCATCAATGCTTTTTGTTGGTATACAGACCACATCTTTGTTCACATTGGCCGAGGTAGAGCAGTCCGTTGATTGGTCAGCTCAACTAAATCCATCAATGCATCCATCCATTTTGGAAATGTGGCTTTATTATTCTCACTAGATTGTTATATATAGCATGTTTGTATATAACCCAGATTGGTGCAAAAACAAACTACAGTAAATCATATCTACTTTATAGCGTATGTATTATTTTCCATGTGATCCTTGTAAAAACTAAGATCGCAAAATACATCAGATTTAGACCTGTGCTACTTGATATACAGTCACATCCACTTTTGTGTAGGTGAAAGGATATTTCAGAATGCAAAGAACACACTGAGTAAATAGGATTAGGAGAACAGCTATAAAGTAAGTGGCTCTGTTACCATGAGCTGCTCTCTTGCCAAATGTATTCATCCAATTTCGGCCAGGCTTGTATCACACACAGCGTAAAATAATCTGATCATATACTGTATAATATTATATTACAAAGGTCACTAACCTCTTTGGAACTGACATCTTATTTTTGGGTACTGATTAATATGAAGGGCATCCATTTTGATACACACTTCTGAAATAACAGATTTTCTGAAATTATCTTTTACTTTTATCCATCCATCCAGTCATCCATCCATCCACCCAGCCATCCAATCTTGTTCAGGGCCACAGGGAGCTGGAGTCCATCCCAGCTGACTTTGGGCGAAAGGTGGACTTCACCCTGTACTGGTTGCTTGGCACCTATTGAAACTGACAACCATTCACACTCACATTCACACCATCAGTGTGTGGGAACCGAACCCACGTTGCCTGCACCAAAGTCAGGCAATTACCATTGCACCATCACTGACTGCCTTAAGTAACTAATAATCTCTTTAATGATAATTCATTGAGGTGAAGACAATGATCATGTTAATGATTTCTCACAATAATTATAAAACATGATTTAACAAGTTAGGAAACTGATAAATATCAATATTTTTTCTATGAATTTATGCAAGCGTTTACATTTTTGGGATTTCTGTAACATTTCTGCAACATTCGTAGGAAACCACAATGTCCCATCATTAGTGAGCTATTTTTAGAACAGACCTGCAGGCTCCCATGTGGTCCTTGGGAGCTAACTGGTGCGAATCCTCCCACATGTCGCAATCATGTTGGCAACCCCTGGTGTATTACGTAAAGATTTTTAACTTGATGTGAATTTCATTTGGAAAATTTTTAATTATATTTCTAAAAAATATAAATAAAAATTATTTATTTGGAATTGGTTTGTTTTCATCCAATTGGATAACTGTGGTAAGTGTCATTGATGCATTAACGTAAATCATAGGTTCCTCATTAAGCTGTTTTGTTGTGATATTGTATTGCATGCGCCCCCAATTTTATATTTTCAGTATTATCAGAACTATTTATATACTTTAGCCAAGAAAAATCAGTACATAAATGGCAATATTTGTTATGAGATTAGAATTTCAGATACAGTAAATGACGTTTTTCTCATTTAATTTAATGTGTGATCTTCTTTTCCACTTCAAGCA
The DNA here is from genome assembly GCF_024500275.1 of Phycodurus eques. Lineage (NCBI taxonomy): Eukaryota > Metazoa > Chordata > Actinopteri > Syngnathiformes > Syngnathidae > Phycodurus > Phycodurus eques. The sequence continues at coordinate 35,248,699 of NC_084526.1, forward strand.
GACCAGGAGGAGCTCATCCATTTTTATTTTTTTATATCTCTAGTAGACCTGAGTGTTGTAATGCTGGACTCCCCTAAAAGAGCATAAAACAGCTGTAACTCATTTAAAACGCTGCAGCTTGGGTTCTGACCAGAACAAAGACATCAGAACATATTACTCCAATCCTTAGTCTCAACACTGGCTTCCAGTCAGCTTTAGAATAAACTTTAAAGTTCTGCTACTGGTCTATAAATTATTAAATGGTTTCAGTCCTGAATACATTAAAGACATGCTAATGGAATATAAGCCCAGTATGGCTCTGAGATCGAAAGACGCAGGACAGCTAGTGGAGCCCAGAGTCCAAACAAACATGGTGAAGCAGCTTTTAGCTGCTATGCTGCTCACAGTTGCCGACGGAGGTCAAGTCAGCACCAAGTGTCAATGTTGTGAAATCCAGTTTAAAAACTCGCTTAAAAATGTTTTTATGTCATGCATATGTTTATTTTAGATTATTTGCCTTTCAATGAAGTTGGGACGTTGTGGTAAACATAAATAAAAGAGCTTTTTCGAACGTGTTGCAGCCATAAAATTCTAAGTTAATGATTATTTGCTAAAAACAATAAAGTTAATCAGTTTGAACATCAAATATCTTGTCTTTGTAGTGTATTCAATTAACTATAGGTTGCACATGATTTGCAAATCATTGTATTCTGTTTTTATTTGTTTAACACAACATCCCAACTTCATTGAAATTGGGGTTGTAAATACTGAGCAAAGGGTCTGAATACTTATGGCTGAGTGATATTTCAGTTTTTCTTTTTTAATAAATCTGCAAAAATTTCAACAATTCGTTTTTTTTCTGTCAACATGGGGTGCTGTGTGCACATTAATAAGGGGGAAAAATAACTTAAATTATTTTAGCAAATGGCTGCAATATAACAAAGAGTGAAAGATTTAAGAGGGTCTGAATACTTTCCGTACCCACTGTATACTACCCTTGGGTCAAATTCTTCAGAACTTTCATTTAGACTATCATAGCTATGCAGATGACACACAGTTATATCTAGCAGTGTCTCCAGACGACCACAGTTCAGTTGAGGTGTGTCACTGTCTAAAACAGATAAATAACTGGATGAGCTAAAATTTTCTTCAATTAAACCACAACAAAACTGAGATAATTGTTTTTGGCAATAAAGAAAAGAGGGTTGCTGTTCGTAAATACCTGGAGTCACTCGTTTCAAAAACCAAAGACCAAGTCCGAAACCTTGGTGTTCTGATAGATTCCGACCTGACTTTCAACAGTCATATCAAATCATTACTAAAACTGCCATCTACCATCTGAAGAATATATCCAAAGTGAAGGCTTGCATGTGTAAAGCAGACTAGGAGAAGCTCATCCATGCTTTTATCTCAAGTAGACTTGACTATTGTAATGGTCTTCTGACTGGACTCCCCAAAAAGAGCATTAAACAGCTGCAGCTCATTCAAAATGCTGAAGCTCGGGGTCTGAACAAAGCGGGGGCCAAAACAAAGCGGTCAGAGCATATGACTCCAATTCTAAAGACTATACACTGGCTTTCAGTCAGCTTGAGAATAGATTTTAAAAAAATTCTGCTACTGGTCTATAAATCACTAAATGGTTTAGGTCCTGAATACATGAAATAAATGCTAATGGAATATAAACCCAGTAGGGCTCTGAGATCCACAGATTCAGGTCAAATAGTGGAGCTGTCCAAAGCAAACATGGTGAAGCAGCATTTAGCTATTAATGCTACACAAAAATGGAATAAATTGCCAAAAGAAGTGGCATCAGCTCCAACTGTGAATTTTTTTAAGTCCAGGTTAAAAACTCTTCTTTTTTCTCATGCTTATAAGGGCATTTCCACCTTTAAATTATATTCCTTGCACTGTACACTTAATTGTACTTTTTATTTTTTTTTCTCTTTGTTGGAAATGTTTAGAACCTGTTTTTTTTTTCTTTGTTTTTAAATGATTTTAATCATGTAAAGCACATTGAGTTAACTTGTGTATGAAATGCACGATAAAAATAAATCTGCTTTGCTTTGCTTTGAATTTTGTCTGTTTGATAATCCGCTAATCTCTTTTGCTGGTGCATCTTCTCCTACCACATTTTGTCCTTCAATTTGACTTTCCATTGATATGCTTGGACACAGCACTCTGTGAACAGCCAGCCTCCTTAGCTATTAACTCTTGTGGCTTACCCATCCTATGGAGGGTATCAATGGTCTTCTGGCCAGTTGTCAAGTCTGCAGTCTTCCCCATATTGAACCCAGCTGAGGCAACTGAACCAAACTGAAGCAATTTAATGACATCTGGGGAAACCTGTGCAGGTGCTTTGAGTTTAGTAGATGATTAGTGTGTGATCCCTCAGTTTAAAACATTTATGGCCTGCAAAATATGGTCTGATTTCTTTACAGTATTCTAATTTCTTGAAATCCTGATTTCATGGGTTTTATGAGCTGGAAGCCCAAATTACGTAAACATAAACAAATAAATACTTGAAATTGTTTAAATTGTTGGCCCTGAATCGATAATCTATGAAAGTTTAAATGTTTGAATGGAATTATGGATATAAATAAACCTTTCCATGATATTAATTTTGTTTTGTAAAGGGTCTGTGTGTGTGTATATATATATATATATATATATATATATATATATATATATACACACACACACACACACACACACACACACACACACACACACACACACACACACGTTTACTGGCCATATAACCTCTTAATGTCTTTTTGTTTTGTGCAGGGCTATCTTAGTTACAATATGATAGAAATATTATTCAGGTTCATCTTGAAAAACTGTTAATATCATCACTGAATGTAAGGAAGTGGCACAAGTGAAAAACATTTTTCATGATGGATTTTTTTATGTGGCTTCTCTCCTGTCAGTATGAATAAAAAAATCCCATGAGTACTGAAGTTGTTTATATTTGAATTTTTGTGCGTGAGTGTGCCTGCAGTTGTGTATAATTACTCAGACATGCAAGGTGACTCACCAAAGAGCCTGGAGATGGGAAAGGAGAAAAGAGGAAGCGAGGTAAAGAAATATACACAAGGGTGAGCAGACAAAGTGGTGAAGAATTTGAAAGAAAAATTATTGTATGATGACTTAACAAAGACTTTAAGCATGAGATTGTTTACGTATTATTCCCCTTACAAGTATGTCCCACAAAGCTTCCATACTTAACTTTAGTCACACCTTTGAGTCAGTCAACATCAAATAATAAGCTATTAAAAGTTGCAAGTTATAGTTCACTTTATATAATACATACAGTATATGATACCGTATATAAGATATGAAGTACATGTAAACACATGTAACATCATAAAATATCATGGAGTGCTCTATTTTGGTGACCAGCACAAATCCAGTGTGACGTGACTTTGCGAGTGGGCGGGTTGTGCCACGTGTTTGTATTCTTGCAGACGTGCACAGCCGGCCAACCAAACCGGTTTATTTCATTCATTCCCTTTAAGCCAGATGCAATGACGGTCTCGCAGTGACGATCAGTGGAGCATTTTCACTTGGTGGGTGTAGCAACAGGCAACGTGATGAAATACATGAGGAAGTGATAATCGCAGGCAACTTAAATATGTCAAGAATAAAAAATTCCAAGAATCCATCCCCACACATGCATGATGGTTTCGTGGATGTGCCGTGCCGCCCAACCACATTCATTCATGGGTAATGTGTATTATGTGTCTTGCTCAGGGACACAACGACATGCACTCAGGCAGGAATACTAACTGGCTACCGTCTAGCGGCAAGGTAGTGGCAGTACTCTTACCCTTTGCGCCACGCCGCCCAAGTGAACATAGGGAGAGATGTCCACATAGATTTTGGTGACGACTGACCACAGTTTTGAGACATTAAGCTGCGTTAAGATTCAAGAGGAAAACGCTTAAATGTTATTACAGTTTAAATCCAAAACAGAACACCCAGACTCTAGCTTAATTCCAGTCCACTGTGTGAAAACAATCAATTTTGCTAATTTTGCCTCTTAACCTGTTGTTTCTCATCTGCAGTGTCCTTTTACCATTACAATACACACACACACACACATACAGATGAGCCTTTCACACAAGATGTATCTCTGTCACATGATTGCGCTCTCTCCCTTTGGCTCTATGCTTTTTTTGTGCGATTCATCTCTGCCTCTGTGGTTGATTCATGCATCTGATCCAAGCACATTGTCAGTGCTATAGACAGAGAAAAGAAAAATGGAAGATTATAGTTTATTATTTTTTTTTGTGGGGGTCAGCTTTAAGAGTTCACCAGACAAACTATGGGATCACATTATCTGACCTGAACATCATCTTCTACCTCAGCAAGAGTGGCTTTTCCACCTCTGCCTGAGAAAGACTCACTGTTTTTGAACACATATAGTGTCACGTTGTAATTCAAATGGCATGCAAAGAGACAAGCTTCTGGAATGTAGACATACCACAAGTTGATTAAAAAAACAAAACAAAAAAAACATCTCTTACACGCACGCATGCACACACACACACACACACACACACGCACTTATATATATATATATAAAAAAAACAGTAAGACCTCGATTTAACGGACCCAATATTACGGATATCGGAAGTAACCAACCGTATCTGTTAGTTCCAGAATTGGCCACTGTTATTTGCTGGTGCTGTGGCGCAATATAGGCAAAGACTGGGACACACGTATATCTGGGTCACATATATACAATGTGACTAGATCCAACCAACAGATGTGCCGGTGTCTACGTGGCGGTCATGTTGAATGTGGTGACATTTCCAGGCAATGCATTAAACGTGGCGGCCATGATGGCATGAGTCTGTCGCATCGAGCTCTGGTAAACGATGACTTCACCTTGCATTTACGTCAAAACAGCATGCACAGAGAGCGCGCAGCAGCGGTACAATGGCTGTTAACTTTAAGGAGAACAGTACATAGTGAGACACATCTCTGGAGCTGTGGAACTTGCTATTTCAAGTACAGTAAAACAAATTCGGTGGGCATGACACTGGCCGGCACAACGGCATCTGCCAAATGTGTGCACATATTTCCATGAGCAACAACTTCTTATTTGTATTAAATATACAGTACTCAACCTCAGTGAGATTTAAGTAAACTATCCTGTTCTGCAAGCCTTTATATTATATATGTGATCCGCCACAACAAAACCCACAGCAAGTCGGCCTGAGCCAAGTCACGTAAAACAGAAATTAAAACATTTTCGCTGAATAAATTGGAGTCATGAAGAAGTTATTCCAAGTGTCAATTAATAATATTGGAGGCCATAAAACCTTAAACTTTTGTGTTAGAATCTGGGTTGTTTGCAGCAAAATAATCCCTGCAGCAGTTTGGGGGGTGTTGGGAATGTGGAGATACGGTAGTCTGCAAAATCAGGTACCAGTTCCATGGAATCACATGGCTACTTATGCATCCGCTTGTGCATTATAAGTACTAGTAACCGTTGCTGATCATTTTGGAAGCTCTGTTTGTTGTGTTTTCTCCGGGCACTCCGGTTTCCTCCCTCATCCCAAAAACATGCATTAATTGGTGACTCTAAATTGCCCGTAGGTGTGACTGTGAGTGCGAATGGTTGTTTGTTTGTATGTGCCCTGCGATTGGCTGGCAACCAGTTCAGGGTGTACCCCGCCTCCTGCCCAATGATAGCTGGGATAGGCTCCAGCACGCCCGCGACCCTCGTGAGGAGAAGCGGCTCAGAAAATGGATGGATGAAATCAAATACTGTTAAAACAAAAAATCCATTTTAATCCTCAAGCAACACCTGTCAGATGAAAAGAGTATCAAGTGGATATAACAAAACCAAACTCGAGCCCGACGAGTCACTTCATTTTATGTGGCCGACAAAAGCAAATCATTTTCATCAACTTCCATGATTTTTTGGTAAAAGAAATAATAAATAAATATATATATATACCATTTTTCTTGGTAAAAGAAATAATAAATAAATATTGCTATTGTAAGCATTTTTTTTGTTACCAAACACCTTTTTACAGTAACTTGAACAATAGTTGAACAAATAGTTGTATTATCCTTAAATTCTGATTTGAAAACTTGTTATCCATCATAATCCTATGATCAGGCTATGAAACATTTATATGGTTTCACGGTCATAACAGCCCTCTGAGGAGTAACAACAAGGTGGCCCACGAAAAAAGTGAGTTAGACAGCCCTGGTCTACGGCATTTAATTAATGGATTTGGAAATAGGAAGCACACTAATTCCCCGCGTCTCATGAAAGTGACACTTTACGACAAGAACTGATCGTCACCATGACCAAGCACACCAGCGTGATAAATTTGGATTAAACCTTTCAAACATTTTCAAGCTTTTTTGGCAACAAATATGGCAACAACAACAAAAAAAACACACAAAAATTCAATATAACAGACAATCGGTTGTAACAGACAACCCCAATATACATACACACAGTATATAAAATCATAAAACTGAAAACAGTTAACATTGGTTTAGCTGCGAAGGCAAAACAGCGCCAGCACGGCGGACGACTGGTTAGCACATCTGCCTCACAGTTCTGGGGACCGGGGTTCAAATCCCAGCCCCATCTGTGTGGAGTTTGCATGTTCTCCCCGTGCCTGCGTGGGTTTTTTCCGGGCACTCCGGTTTCCTCCCACATCCCAAAAACATGCATGGTAGGTTGATTGAGGACTCTAAATTGCCCGTATGTGAGTGTGAGTGGTTGTTTGTTTCTGTGTGCCCTGTGATTGGCTGGCGACCGGTTCAGTGTGTACCCCGCCTCCTGCCCGAAGATAGCTGGGATAGGCTCCAGCAGCCCGCGACCCTAGTGAGGATAAGTGCGAAGGAAAGTGGATGGATGGATGAATGGCAAAACAGTTTTGTTTTTTTAAATAGTCATGATCATTCCATGACTATAGGCCTACTTGAGCACTCTTACCAAGCCATGAATCCAGTTCCTTCAAGCCATCTTTTCTTATTCTTTGGATCACCTTGGTTTTGCCTCTATTGTAAATCATACCATTGTTGCCTCATCCTCCTTTCTTCCCTCTTTCACTATTTTTGACCTCTTTTTATCATCATAATTTCTTCATCTCAAAAGCAATGATAGTTTTAGTCATGCATGTAAAATAAAACAAGCTATAAAAATCAGAGGGAAGGAAACTGAATGAGAGATGCACGGAAGTCACACGTGCATTAGAACATCTGCCTGACATCGATACAGAGATGGATGCAGATGTTATCACCCCTCATTGCAAACAAAACGTGTGCATGAGCAAGCTTTCTCATTTGTGTGATGGACCCTCCATTAGGCTAACCTGTAAACAAACATGCACCCTCATATTTCCCCATTTAATTTCTCCAGAGAGAAGACTGCAGATGGCCGATAACCAAAACAATAATTGTCATCATCAGTGTTCGTGTGCAAGTTGAGGCAGACTTGATATTATCATATGAATTTCTTTATATTGTTGTGAGGTTTGAGCATTCCAGGCTTTGAAAAAAAATACTTTTTTTTTTTTTTGCTTTGCAACCAATTTGTTGTTTCTTTCTGCTTCTCCAACAGACACACACACACACACACACACACGCACACACGCACACACGCACACGCGCACACGCACACACACACACACACACACACATACACACACACACACATACACACACACACACACACACACACACACACACACACACACACACACACACACACATAGATACATACATGGCGGCACGGTGGCCGACTGGTTAGAGCGTCGGCTTCACAGTTCTGAGGAGCAAGGTTCAATCCCGACCCCGCCTGTGTGGATTTTGAATGTTCTCCCCGTGCCTAGTCCAGTGTGACATATCCACAGTCAGTCATGATTTAGGGTGCATGGTCCAGTGCAGGTGATGGTAAACTCTGCTTTCATAAATCCAAGGTCACGGCAACAGTCTACCAGAATGTTTTAGAGGACTTCATGATTCCTTCTGCTGAGGATCTGTATGGAGACGCATATTTCATCTTCCAGCAGGACCTGGCCCCTGCCCATACTGCCAGAAGCACCAAAACCTGGTTTGATGCCCATGCCATCAAAGTACTTGACTGACCAGCCAACTCGCCAGCTCTAAACCGCGTTGAGAATCTATGGGGTAATATCAAGAGGAAAATGAGGCGCACCAGACCCAAAAAGAAAGAACCGACAGCAAGGATCAAGGAAATCTGGGCTTCCATAACTCCCAGGCAATGCCACAGGATGATTGCCTCAATGCCACGGCGCATCGAGGCAGTGATTAAAGCAAAGGGATTCCCAACCAAATATTGAAGATTAACATATCGTTTTGAAAGTACCATATTTTGATCGATTTCATGTGACCCTGATTTTTCTTTTTTTCCCTACAAAAGTAAATGATTTCTTCACAGTATTCTAATTTTCTGAATTCCTGATTTCGTGGGTTTTATGAGCTGGAAGCCCAAATTATGTAAAAATAAACAAATAAATACTTGAATTTGTTTAAATTGTGGGCCCAGAATCGATACTCTATGAAAGTTTAACTTTTTGAGTGGAATTATGGAAATAAAAATTTCCATGATATGCTAATTTTTTGCAAAGGGTCTGTATATATTGTGCTGTGACCATCATCTAAGTCAAGACAACCACAGTTTCCCAAACCAATTCCACATAATATTTGTAACAGCGCAGGCAAAATGTATGCAAACCTTTGGATTTAACAATAGCCACCTTTGGCGGTCATGATCAACCCAAAATGTATGCAGAAATCTTGGTAAGTCCAAGGCTTCCAATACTTTTTCCATCAATTCATCCATCCATCCATCCATTTACTTCCACTTCTCCAGGGTCGGGTCGCAGGGGCATCAGCCGACTGCGGACTATGGTCTCAGATTTGGAGGTGGTGATTTTCATCCAAGCCGCTTCACAGTTGGTTCTGAACCGCTCCAGTAAGAGCTGAAGCTTGCGGCTTGATGCAGCCATCCCAACCACATCATCTGCAAAAAGCAGAGACGTAACACTGATGTCGCCAAACCGGACACCCTCAACGCCTTGGCTGTGGCTAGAAATTCTGTCTATGACGGTAATGAACAAAATGGGTGACAAAGGGCAGGCTCAGCGGGGTCCAACTCTCACTCACAACGCATTCAACGTATTGCCGGCAACATGGACCAAACTCTGACACTGGTCGTATAGGGCCCAAACAGTCCGTATCAGGGGTCCGGTACTCCATGGTCCCAGAGCACCCCCCACAGGACACGGTTGAATGTCTTCTCACAGTCCACAAAACACATGTAAACTGGTTGGGCGAAGTCTCATGCACCCTCGAGGACCCTGCTGAGGGTGTAGAGCTGGTCCACTGTTCCACGGGCAAGACGAAAACCACACTGCTCCTCCTGAATCCAAGATTCGACTTCCTAACAGACCCTCCTCTCCAGAACCCCTGAATAGACCTTACCAATCAACCTGGGGGGCAATCAGTATGTCCAACCTTCTCGGAACCTCTCACCATAGGCAACTCCAGAGTGGAAGAGGGTCCAACCCCTCTCAAGAAGACTGGTACTGGAGCCCAAGCTTTTCCATGTCCCAAAAGCCAGCTTCTGTAGCCGGGGATTGCCTGTGGGAGGGGCTAAGGGGGTCGGATCGTCTGTGAACTGGACGGCGGCCGAAGGCAGGGACCTTGGCAGCCCAAATATTTTTTAATGCAACTTTATTAAATCCATCCATCCATCCATTTTCTGAACCGCTTCTCCTCAGTAGGGTCGCGGGCGTGCTGGAGCCTATCCCAGCTGTTATTGGGCAGGAGGCGGGTTTTCTCCGGGCACTCTGGTTTCCTCCCACATCCCAAAAACATGCATTAATTGGTGACTCTAAATTGCCCGTAGGTGTGCATGTGAGTGCGAATGGTTGTTTGTTTGTATGTGCCCTGCGATTGGCTGGCAACCAGTTCAGGGTGTACCCCGCCTCCTGCCTGATGTTAGCTGGGATAGGCTCCAGCACTCCCGCGACCCTAGTGAGGAGAAGTGGCTCAGAAAATGGATGGATGGATCTATTTTGGCTGAACTGTTTAGAAAATATACCTTGAATGTGAAATGTTAGTGGGTGCAAGAACATATTTAAAATTCAAGGAACCACTGACCTAGACTATGCATTATGAAGGTCAGTAAGAAACTGAAGCAAACTTGTCTCAATAAACTAGAGAGCAGGAGGCAAAGTATTAGGCAGCCAGTGTCCCAAAAGTCAACTAATGAGAGTTATTTTAGTGCAAGTATGGCCTGAATAGACTCTCAGCAACCTCAAACTGCCCAACTAATCAAAGTAAGTTCCTGTGAGATGTCTATCTCACCCCAGATTACCCAGAAACTAACTTTGATAAAAAATAAAAGGCACATTTGCCCAGTTAACATCCATTTGACCACATACAGATTTAATGATGGTTGAGAGAATTAATCAAACATAGCTGTTTGTTGTATGCCAGCTTGGGCCAGCACAATATTGAGTGCCTACCTACCAAGGTAGGAGGACGCGGCTGCACATGGTTGTGCTCTCTGTATGGTCGGCATCTCCCTACTATGACAGCCTCCCCCAGGTAACCCAGGAGTCCTAATAATCCTAATGCGTGTCACGCTAAATTTCATTCACTCTGAAGTAAATATTTGCACTACATTTAATAGTCCCTGAGAGCGTCTTTGCATCAGCTTATTTAATTCCCTCCCTACCACCTGTAATGAATAATTTACCTGTCGAGAATAAATGTGTTTGCTGGGAAAAGGGCTGTTTCCAAAGCAAGATCAAATGAAAGGGAAATATATATTAAGCAGCAATGCTAGTCATCTTTCAGATGCATTATCACGGCACTCCAGAAAGATACAATGGCTAAAAGGTGCACGGTGAATGCAGAAACTGAGGTCTGGAGAGAAGCATAAAAGAGAAAAGATTATTAGAAAAATAAATTAAAAATGTGGGAGAAACGCAATCTCTTGCAATCCCTCATCCCGACTATTAAAAGTCTGTACATTTTGAACGTGTGTCATTTCTGTCTGCCTTCTCTGTCTCACCATCTGTTCCTGGCCAGACTGCTGATTTCTATTCTTATAATATCCTATCTTAAGTGCCCGCATCTTATATATGGACTTCTTTTCGTCATCTAGCCAGCCAACCCACCCGCATCTAGGCTCTTAACATCCCCACTTGAAAAACAATGTATTTCTGTAACAACCTGTTCAATAATGTGGGGCAAAGCCAAGTGTGTCTCTTTTGATTTACTTTTGATGTGACACCACGTGCAGCCTCTCAAGCCTTACATCTGGGCAAAAGAACAAGCCACAAATAGCCTCCTCCTCGGAGCCCTTCTCTGACAAGACCACTTTTAGACAAAACATCCATCTATGCATCCATTTTCCATAGTACTTAGCGTTACGGGTGACCTGGAGCCTATCTCAGCTGACTTTAGGCAAGAGGCCGGATATATCCTTGACTGGTCGCCACCCAATCGCAAAACATCCGTCTTCACATTTCTTCCACTTAAGCTTGTGTATTTTGCTCGATTATTATTATTATTATTTTTAGATTTGTGCCACATTCTGAAATTTAACTTCGGAATTAATTAAAAATTATCAGCATAATAATAATTATTATATGATGTTGGTTTCTGTGTTAAGCAAGCTTTCCGATGATACCAACTTTTTGAAAATAGATAATAACAGATAAAGATTAAGAAAGTTCTTAAAGTTTTGGAGACATCTCTTGTGAATCATGCATACGCACAAATCTGTGATTCGTCAATATGTTCGTACTTTAATTTGTTCTTACTTCACGAACAGATTCAAAACCTCTTCAGACCATTCGTACGCAGAAATAAAGCAAAGCAAAGCAAATTTATTTATATAGCGCATTTCATACACAAGGTAACTCAATGTGCTTTACATGATTAAAAGCATTTAAAAACAAAGAAATAAAACAGCCTTTAAACATTTAAAACCGAGAGAAAACAAATTTTCAACACATTTACTATTATTATTATGCACTGGGCAGCACGGTGGTAAATTGACCGACTGGTTAGCACAGCTGCCTCGCAGCTCTGAGGACCCAGGTTCAAATCCGGTCTCTCCTGTGTGGAGTTTGTATGTTCTAACCGTGCCTATGTGGGTTTTCTCCGGGTACTCCGGTCTCGTCCCACATCCCAAAAACATGCATGGAAGGTAAATTAGAGACTCTAAATTGTCCATAGGTAAGAATCTGAGTGTGAATGGTTGGTTCTCCAAATAATAATGGGATCAATTAATTGTTTTCTACAATGATTCAGATGCTTTGCTGTCCCCTGTTCACATATTTAGAATCAGAATCATCTGTATTTTGCCAAGTATGTCAAAAAACACACAAGGAATTTGTCTCTGGTAGTTGGAGCCGCTTTAGTACGACAACAGACAGTCAATTGACACATAACGCTTTTGAGAAATAAAGACATTGAGAAAAACAGTCACTGAGCAATGAAGGGTTGCTAGTTATCTGCTAATGCCGGTACAATTTGTTTTTGTTTTGTGTTTTTTTTTTACAATTGTGCAAAAAGATGCAGAGTCCTCGAACAAATAGAGCGGTTTGAATGACCAATATAGCAATAGTGAGTTCAAGGAATGTATGCAGTTTAAAGTGACTAATAGTGCGATAATCTGGGACAATGTCGATTGTGCTAATGTTGCAGATACTCCTCAGTCAGTGTGCAAGTGGTGCAGATGCTACTCTGGCAAGAGTGGCCAGTATTGGTCAACAACAGATATGCCAATAGTGCAGCGTGGCGAGACTACTACAGTGACTGCACGACTAATGTATAATTGGCCCGACACAACTCAAGACAAAGAAATTGTCAGCATGTTGCAATGGAATTGTAAGTTAGCTGTTTAAGAAGTTAATGGTAAGAGGGAAGAATCTGTTGGAATGTCTGCTAGTTTTAGTTTGCATTGTTCGGTAGTGCCTACCTGAGGGAAGGAACTGGAAGAGCTGGTGACCAGGATGTGGAGTGTCCAAAGATCTTTCACACTCTTGTCTTAGTTCTGGCAGCGTCCTCAATGGTCGGTAGGGAGGTACAGACAATCTTTTCAGCAGTTTTGATTGTTCGTTGCAGTCGGAGTTTGTCCTTTTTTGTAGCAGCACCAAACCAGACTGTGATGGAAGAACACAGGACTGTTTTGATGACCGCTGTGTAGAACTGCCTTAACGGCTCTTGTGCCAGGCCGTGCTTCCTGAGAAGCCGCAGGAAGTACATCCTCTGCTGGGCCTTTTTGAGGATGGAGTTGATGCTTATCGGCACTTCAGGCCCTGCCCTGAGAGACCGTAATTCCCAGTAACTTGAAGGTCTCAACGGTTGACACAAGGCAGCTGGACGGCATGAAGGGCAGCTGTGGCAAAGCATGCCTCCTGAAGTCCACAATCATCTCTACAGTCTTGAGCGTTCAGCTCCAGGTTATGTCGGCCGGAACACAGCTCCAGCCGCTCCACTTCCTGTCAATATGCAGACTCGTCACTGTCTTTGATGAGGTCAATGACTGTGGTGTCCTCTGCAAACTTCAGGAGTTTGACAGCCGGGTGCTTTGAGGTGCAGTGGTTTGTATAGAGAGAGAAGAGTAGCGGAGAGAGGACACAACCTTGGGGCGCCCCAGTGCTTGTGCTGTGTGTAGATGAGGTAGTGTCCCCCAGCCTCAACTGCTGTGTCCTGCCCGTCAGGAAGCAGTAAATCCACTGGCAGATGGCTGGCAAGACACTGAGCTGGAGAAGCTTGGAAGAGAGGAGTTCGGGGATGATGGTGTTGAACGCAGAGGTGAAGTCCACAAACAGGATCCTCGCGTAGGTCCCCGTGCCGTCGAGGTGTTCTAGATTGAAGTGCAGTTCCATGTTGACTCCATCATCCGCAGACCTGTTTGTTCGGTATGTAAACTGCAGGGGGTCCAGCAGGGGACCTGTGATGCTCTTGAGGTGGTCCAGCACGAGATGTTCAAAGGACTTCATGACCACATATGTCAAGGCAACAGGTCTGTAGTCATTCAGACCAGAGATTGCAGGTTTCTTGGGGACTGGGATGATGTTTGAGCGTTTGAAACAGGATGGTACTTTGCACAGTTCCAGAGATCTATTGATGATCTGTATGAAGACTGGAGCAAGCTGGTCCGCACAGACTTTGAGGCAGGATGGGGACAGAAGGTCTGGGCCTGCCGCTTTTTTTTGTTGTTTGAAGCTGCGTCTCACATCCTGTTATGCACCACACATGTCCGCGCCCATGCCGCGCAGATCCATGGCGTTGTCAAATATATATATATATATATATATATATATATATATATATATATATATATACACACACACATCACATACACATCACATACACATCTTGTTATGCACCACACATGTCCGCGCAGATCCATGCCGTCGTGTGTGTAGCGGACATGCCACGCAAAAGATGCCACCCGGCACCCCGGCTTCACACTACCACCCCTACCCGCCGAGATAGACGATAACTGCTAGAGAGATGCAGCGTCACACGCAGACGCTAAACGAATCAGACGCCAAAAACTATCAAAAACAAGACACAGACATTTGCTTTGCCATGCCGACGCTAAGTGAATCACAGCTGCCTGGCGCTTCAAAGCGGAGACCCAAGGATACCGAGTTTGCCCCCTGACGCTAAGTTAAGTAAGTCTCCGCCAGTCGAAGATTGCACCAACAAAGGCGCCTCCACCCTGTTGAGTACTGCCACTTGGGAGTTGGAACAGGCAACAGCGACACCCACGGGCGACGGAACGACACGACAGACATGGGTTCATCAGACAGTCTGTGACTCGACTGGGAGTTAATATTTTAAGAACTTTACATGAACGCCACTAGTGACTGTATTGCTGCAAACTTGAATGTCTAACGTCAAATCTGTTATTAACTGAACCAGATGAAATGTCACATGGAAAATAGTAATGTTCTCCACACCACACAACATTTGAAACATTCATTACAGGTATGGAAGAGGATGAGCGTGGAACAATGCAAGGTGAGGAAATGGTCTCGTTATCTTAAATCCAATTATTAATATTTTATTCCACTGGTTTTATTCCACTGGTTTTCACCACAAAATAATCCTAAAATGGAAAAATAACGCCAAAAGGCAGCACAGCCCCTCTGTGTTCGCGAAGGTGGTAGCAAGGGAGGGGGGTCCAACCTTTTTGTCAGCACAGAGAAGTTTTGGGGAGTTTTGGTAGAGAAGTCTTTCCTTTGGTCTCCCCCCGACGACCGGGCCAGGCAGGACGCCCACCTCACCCGAGGTGACGAGGACACATCGGACAATCCCCCCCTGCAGAGCATCCGGCAAGTGCTCCGAGCCACCCTGTTTGGGGGCCCGAGCTCAGTCCGAGGGAACGGAGGCCGGCGCAACGTGCCCACTCCGAACGTCTCGCAAACAGACACCCGAGAGACGTCCTGCTTGGGAACTCGTTGGCCTCCCGTTTTCTCCCCTTTTTATTCCTCCCTTCCGTCGACCGGGCCGGCCGAACACTCGGGAGCCTGACTCGCCTGCCTCAAACGTGTTCCAGACACGTAAGTACAACATTGCGGTCTACTAAAAGTACAGATTAGTGCATATTTGGGTTTAAATTAACGAGAACAGGAATCCTCAGCTATATGCATTCACTACATGTCCATTCTGCTAATCTCACATCACAAATCCCTTCGTTTGCCAATGTTCGTCTGTACCTTGTTTGTTTTGTGTTTGTCTGTGTTTTATCCTGTGGAATCCCATCCATCCATCCATTTTCTGAGCCACTTATCCTCACTAGGGTCGCGGGCGTGCTGGAGCCTATCCCAGCTATCATCAGGCAGGAGGCGGGGTACACCCTGAACTGGTTGCCAGCCAATCGCAGGGCACATAGAAACAAACAACCATTCGCACTCACAGTCATGCCTACGGGCAATTTAGAGTCTCCAATTAATGCATGTTTTTGGGATGTGGGAGGAAACCAGAGTGCCCGGAGAAAACCCACGCAGGCACGGGGAGAACATGCAAACTCCACACAGGCGGGGCCGGGGATTGAATCAGGGTCCTCAGAACTGTGAGGCTGACGCTCTAACCAGTCGTCCACCGTGCCGCCTCTCTCTCGCTCTCTCTCTCTCTCTCTCTCTCTCTCTCTCTCTCTCTCTCTGTCTCTCTCTCTCTCGCTCTCTCTCTCTCTCTCTCTCTCTCTCTCTCTATATATATATATATATATATATATATATATATATATATACACACACACACACACACAAACTTACACACACATACACACACACACACACATTCATATATCGAGAAGATTGTCAAAATGGTACAGGTTCTTCCCTTGTCATGTCACAGATTCGCCCATTGTCACAAGGCAGAATTCAAAGGGCTCAATCGTAAGGGCTGCTGAAAAAAATGGCCAACAGCAAATGACAGTAACGAGGCTATTTGAATGGTAGACGTTAATTTCAAAATTGATTCACTCCTCTGTATTCAATATAAAAATATCCTCCACTATGCTATATTAAATAGAAAATACGTACAGTATTGGAAAGAAAAATAGTGCTGGCTGCTGGATTTGTGACATGAACAGGAAACCAGACACTTAGTCTAAACCAGGGGTGTCAAATACATGGCCCGCAGGCCAGGACCGGCCCGTCAGGGGCTCCAATCTGGCCTGTGGGGATGGAGAACATATTCTCTGCTATTTTTCAATAAAAGTACCTGTTGTTGCTCATGTAGAGGATGCACTGACAACACTTAAATGTCATGGATGCACTTGAGAAGGCCAAAAGATGCCAAGCTTCAGGAGCACACTAATATAAAATGCCATGCCACCTTCACATTGCAATTTTGTGAAAGTAAATGCCTCCTGTAGAAATATTTTAAGACATTGAGTATTAAAAAATATCAGTCAAAAGTTTCAGTTCAAATGAGTTTGGTTTAGTGCAAACTTTTTGTTTTTTTTCATGTACTGCCACAACTTGTATTTTTATGTCTACGTTTACAAATGATGCATAACTGAATGGTACACTCTCACTGAACACTGTTGAAATCGTTTTTGTTAAAATTTCAGATTGCGCATGATTTGCAACAAAATTTGCAGATAATAATCAATAAATGTGAATGTTTTCCAAAAGTACTTATAATTAATTTAATAGCAAGTAGTAAGTAATTACTTGCACCAAAAGAAAGCTTTTGGAGAGTTGTTATTTATGGATTTTTAAGCCGCCTGTGAATGTGGCCTGTGAACTAAAAGGAGTTTGACACCATTGGTATAAACTTTCCAAGAATGTTTCCGTTTTTAATCATTCAGTAGTAGACATTCAGTTGTATCCTTCCTTCCCTTTGTCTCATCACCAGTGTCTATGTGCCGTGTCTGGAGACCAGTGTTGCTTCAATGAGTTCACAAATTAAAAGGCATAGTGTATGTCTCCCTCTCCCTTTTGCCTCTTCTTCAAAATCACTTACTTTGGGGATCTGTAACAAAGTTCTTCTCTCAAAATCTAGTCTGCCTCTCTTTTTCTCTCTGCCTCAAGTCTCCAGTTATCTATTTCTGTCCACCAGATCTCTGTGTTTGTCAGCATTACTTCCATCCCACACTCTTAGTAGACTACTTCCTTGATGCGACCTCATCTAGATTGCAAAAACCTCTCATCCCTGGCATTCTTTTTTTTTTTTTTTTTTTGGGGGGGGGGGTTTAGCAACTACTTATCAATAACTACAAAGCAAAAAATACAACCAGACATGCTGGCAAATGGGGTCATGTGGGAGGAGGCACAACAAAGACAAAATGCAGACAATCATACAATCATTGGGATTTCATCTTTAGCGCGGTTGTGCTGCTGTAACAGAGTTATGCAAGAGGCATTTCCATAGAATTCTATTTACACTGAAATGAGTGATGCATTTGTCAGCATATGGAATGTCACGCCAATCATTATTCAAGTTTGGAGTTGAAACACTCTGAGCAGATGTGTCAACCAACCATCCAAGTGGTAGCAATACTAGCCCTTCCCTACTTGTCATCAGACCATGCCAGCTCAGCCTAGTGATGTTTTCAGGGTGTACCCCAGCCCTCACCCAGTAAAAATGATCTACTGCACAATGTGTCATTTTTAAGAAAACTCATTGCGCTTGTATTATTCCACAGCCTTAAACTCCTTCTCTTTGATGATACAATTGTATTTACAGGCACAGTGCTACACTTCCCACTGTCCCAAATAAGGTATGTTGTGCTGCTTTTTTATTTTATTTTCCCTTTTTTGAGTTTCAAGACTAAGGCGAGAACACCGGCATGCGTAGTGGAGCAATCTGATCCTGTGTGTTTGTGTTCTCACTAGAATGCATACTCATTGTCCAGAGATTAGACTAATGGACAAATCTTATATTGAAGTATTTTTATTATGCCTGATATTATTGTAACACAAATATAAATAAGAAATGCTCCCTCTCTTCGTTGACTTTTGTTCATGTGTTGTCAATAAAAGAGGTGTCAGTAAATACAGATCTTCCACAGAGATCATGTCTGAAAAGCGGTATGTACAGGAGAAGCTTCATAATGACCATTTTTTTCCATTTTATTGTCAACAAATGGACTGACATCAGGCATCTGAAGCAGTATTTCTTTTGACAAATCTGGCAGGGTGTTACTGTTCATACACCTCACGGAACCATTGTGTTTTTAATGCCTCCATCTTTTCTGACGTTTCTACTCTTGCCACCATTTTGATGTGATGTTTTATCATATTACTCTTTTATTGTAAATGTATGCCTAACAGCAGAACAAGACAGTATTTCATCTTACATACCTTACCTTACAACTATAAAACTAAGAATCTTGCCTACCAATATTGAGGCTCAGAGTTATAGTTTTTTTTTCTTTTCTTCTATTTATAGATGGGCCATCCCTCACGATTTGTTTGAAAGTTGAGGTTCCAAAGCCACTAGATAATACCTTTGGGCCTTTCCCAAACTGCTGGACACGCACAATTGTCCTAAAGAACTTGCTAAGATGAAGAATTAAAGGAAACGTGATGTATTTTTAACAATTTAAAATTGTCCCCATGTGTCTTGAAAATATGTCGTTGACATTCTACCAACAAAATACACAAAGGATAAAGAATTGAGCACACTTAATATCCTCTTGTTACACTCTGGTTTTAATCACTTTGTCTCAAGCATGTGCGCCACTGCTCCCCCCTGTACAACTGAGCCAATGCCAAGAACAGCTTCCGTTACTGTGATGACCAAGCCGACCCTCTCTAATCTGGGTGTCAAATTAGAAACTGGTCTGAAATTTTACACCCAAATCCGAGGAGTTGTCAAATCCAGATTTTACCACTTGATGCAGCTGTCCAAAGTCAAGCCAGTCATCTCAAGGCAGAATTTTGAAACAGCACTCCATGGGTTTGTCACCATACGGCCGGACTACTGTGAAGGACTTTACGTGGGAGTCAGCGCATCTGCTATTCGTCGTCCGCAGATGGTACAGAACGCCGCTGCACATTTTTAAACTGGTACACGTAACTTTGAGCACGTTTCCCCGTTTTAGCCTCACTGCACTGGCTGCCAGTGCACTTCAGGATTCATTTTAGAATAATTTTATTTGCTTTTAAATCATTAAATGCATGCGCCCCACCCTACCTATCCGAGCTTCTTTCCCCTTTCGAGCCCACTCACTTTCTCAGGTCAGCTGGCGGGTTGCTCCTGACTGTGCCTAAAACCAGGCTGAAGTTCAGAGGGGAGCGAGCCTTTGCTGTCGCTGCTCCAAAACTATGGAACAAACTACCTCAGCACATGAGACAGGCCTGTTCTTAGATCACTTTTTAAAATGCAGTCCTTCTCCTTGGTCTTTGACACCCAGTGAGAAAATTACAGTACACAGAGATGGCAACAACATACTGTCAAGACACAAGTACAGTAACACGAAATATGCAGTTTGTTCCTTTCCTCTAATCCTAAATGTTTCATCAAAAAGACATACATTAATGCACTATTGATATATACACACAAATAATACATTAATGTACTATTGAAAAGAGATACATAAAGCAATTTTGACTGAAAGCCATAGCAAAGCAGAAGTCAACCATGCATAGAGAGGCCATACTGTAAAAATGCCCCGTGAACAACATGATGTGACGTCAGGAGCCATTCTGATGCCCTTAAGTAAATAGAATTATAGATGCATAATCAGGCATCCTGGGGACGTGATCTAATGAAAGACCTAATAACAGACCTAATTTAAAACCACTTGGGCACGTTGATTAAAAATAATAATAATAATAATGATTTCTCATGAAATGAATTTCCCAATTACTTTTAAGTCCAATTAATTAAGGAGATGAAAATATGTATTCTCCTGAGTAATAGAATTACTAGTGAAAATTATTGTAACCATATTTTTACATAGACTTTTATGACTGCAACACGTTCCAAAAAAGTTGGGACGGTTGGCAAAAAAGACTGAGAAAGGGGAGGAATGCTCATCAAACACCTGTTTGGAACATCCCACAGGTGAACAGGCTAATTGGGAACAGGTGGGTGCCACGATTGGTATAAAAGGAGCTTCCCTGAATTGCTCAGTCATTCACAAGCAAAGATGGGGCGAGGTTCACCTCTTTGTGAACAAGTGCGTGAGAAAATATTCAAACAGTTTTTTTTTCCTCAACGTACAATATCAAGGAATTTAGGGATTTCATCATCTACGGTCCATAATATCATCAAAAGTTTCAGAGAATATGGTGAAATCACTGCATGTAAGCGGCAACATTGAATGCCCGTGACCTTCGATCCCTCAGGCGGCACTGCATCAAAACAGACATCGATGTGTAAAGGATATCGCCACATGGGACCAGAAACACTTCAGAAAACCAATGTCAGTAAATACAGTTCGGCGCTACATCCGTAATTGCAACTTGAAACTCTACTATGCAAAGCAAAAACCCATTTATCAACAACACCCACAAACGTTCTGTTTTTATTTATGTTTAACACAACGTCCCAACTTCATTGGAATTGGGGTTGTAGAACAATTAACACTATATTCTGGCAATATGCCAGTTTACTTCTTTGACACCAAATCCTTAACTGCTCAGCGCATTACAGTGTGCAGCCCTCTTTCTCTGACATACGGTGTAAACTGTACCTTACTGCAAGTCCTAAAGAAATTGATTGAGAATGTGTGTATGTTCAACACATTCTGGTGTTAGTGACCTTAACCTTACTACACAGTGTATGGCACAGGCAGATGCATGGAAATCTATTACCTCTGTCATAACATATTCGGATGGAAAGGTTTGTCTCACCACGTAATGTAATTGTTCCATCTGATCACAAAGATAGACTCAGAGCCTCACACACACACAACAACAACACTCTCTGAGGTACACACACCCGGGAGACACGCAAACATGCAGACTGCTAAATTAATATGAGCGAGTGCGGATGACCTTGCGATGTTGTGCTTAGG
This sequence comes from Phycodurus eques, assembly GCF_024500275.1. NCBI lineage: Eukaryota > Metazoa > Chordata > Actinopteri > Syngnathiformes > Syngnathidae > Phycodurus > Phycodurus eques. The sequence goes on from NC_084526.1 coordinate 35,270,192, forward strand.
CCACCTCTTGTGGTGGATGCCACATCGGGCACAACAAGTGCTCGAGTGGCTGCCTCACTGACTTGCCACCTCGGCTGTGTTGCAACATCCCATCTGACTGCCATGCACGGTCTGTGAGTGTGTTTTTTGTGTGTGTGTGGGGGGGGGGGTGCAGCCGAGCAATAGGAGATGGCAGTTGGCAGCTTGTTGCAATGACCCCCAGCATCACTGCCTGACATCAATGTGACACACTCAAGGGCATCTGCTAACCAACGTGAGAGCTTTCAACTACATGAAATGGAGCAATAAAATGCTGCACGGGAACTCTACTGTATCCAAATATATTTGACTCACCTTTGCTGTTATCTTCTTCTCTGTTGAGATGCATGACTCCTCTCAGTGTGCACTCATTTAGGCTGATTCTCGCAGCAAAGATGAGCTCTTCGCCCCGAAGAGTGTCTACGCTAAACTCTCATTCCAGTTTCCGATGTGTTGTTGTCCTCTTAGTGTCGACAGCTTGGTCGCCACGCATGGACGCGCCTGCACTTGTGCGTCCTTCTCCCCTTGTTGAGCTGGAGCAGGTAGTCTAGGTGATGTGGGGTGTCTGCACGAGGGTATTTTTGGCTCGCTCACTTACCCCCCCCCCCCCCCCCCCCCCGACTCCCCCTCCGTCTGTGTTTTCCCAGCCCGGAGTGGCTCTCGGGGATGGTTGTGAGGGTTTGAGGGAGGATGCGACAGGCAGACGGGCGGGGTGACGTGTGGATCAAGTCGGGAGGAGGTCGAGGCTGAGGCGACGGGATCCACGCGCCCTGTGATGGTCATTTCATCGCTGCTTTGGCTCCCCATCAGCGCATACGTGATATCACACGAGGAGGTGGGGGGGGACAAATAACCAGCATCTCCTAAAAGACAATAAAAGAAATGCCCTCTGATGCTTTTGTTGCACAAGCATCGACAAGAAGGCTTCTGATTCCATAACATGTTGCTTCCTTTTGAAGACACTTTTTTTTAAATAGAAAAAGAGGAGGAACACCGGATATTTGAATACAGATGGATTTGTGTGAGAAGAAACGATGACGCCTGATGCACTTTGAATTTCCTCCTGTTGTCTGCGGTTCCTATTGCATTCATTCATGGTTTGCTGTTATACTGTCTTCGTCGGTCTTGATGCCGAAGGAGGTAATTGAGTTAATTTGGCAACGTGTGCGCGCACGGTGCTTTTACGCGCAAAACAACGCTGATCTGACTCGCGCAGTTGAAGTTCCCTGCCTGGCTCGAGTGATCCCATCACCTTACACAAAAGTGTCACTCTCGTTACTATCGTCGTGTAATTACAGCCATTAGTGCTGTCCTGTCGGTATAATAGCACATGAACTCACCGTGCACGTTCACGAGTGGCGTGCGTCTGGACGTAGCTCACCGGTGGCCTCTAGTGGGCAATTTAAGGCAGTGACAGTCACCCGGATGCCACGTTATGCCCGTCAACGTCTCAACTATCCATGGACTTGTGACTGACTGTTTGCCAATCATGAAATACTTAGCTCAGTTCAAATATCCTTTATGAAACCATCTATACTTACATTTTGTACAGCTATTTTCCTGGTTAGGGTCGCGCGCAGGGAGGGCTGTTGCGTCCCAGCTGACTTTGGGCGAGACCTAAAAGACTTTTCGTCAATGCGCTACTACCACGTCGCAATTAGAGAACGCATCAATACTTTCCATATACACAACACCACGTACTGTACATCATGTGAAGCCAGTTTCCAGGGGGTCTATGACAATAACACTACGCCATAAACACATACTACCAAAGAGACGTTTGAGAAGTTGAAGGGCCCCGCCCCCTGAAATAGGCCTAGCGACGCCACTGCCTAACATGACAAAAAAGAATGTTCCATAAAATGCATCATACCCACCTGAAATGCTGATTATTAAGTCTGTGAATGTGTGCAGGCCGCTGCAGATGGGTTATGCTTGTCGAAGTTTGCTGTAACTAGTTTTGCGCCGATCAACCAATCAGAGTACAGAAAGATGCGGACGTCATTGCGGCGTAGCGCCCGGTGAGGAGGAATTTCAAATCTGATTGGTTGAAAAATAAATCAAATAAATTAAATTAACCTAACAAAAATGTTGAGCACAGCTGAGAACAATAGCACACTAGCCAACGACTTGAATACCTTCTACTGCAGATTTGAAAAGGACAGTTTCGCACCCCACACCCACCCGGCCGCACCCCCGACCACCATAACACCTCTTGACTTCTGCGTTTACCATCCATGAACAGGATGTGAGACACATCTTCAAACAACAAAAGATTAACAAAGCGGCAGGCCCAGACCATGTGTCCCCATCCTGCCTCAAAGTCTCGCGCCAGTCTTCACTAAGATCTTCAATAGATCTCTGGAACTGTGCGAAGTACCGTCCTGTTTCAAACGCTCCACCATTATTCCAGTCCCCAAGAAACCTGCAAGCTCGGGTCTAAATGACTACAGGCCTGTCGCCTTGACATCTGTGGTCATGAAGTCCTTTGAACGTCTCGTGCTGGACCACCTCAAGAGCATCACAGGTCCCCTGCTGGACCCCCCGCAGTTTGCCTACCGAGCGAACAGGTCTGCGGATGATGCAGTCAACATGGGACTGCACTTCATCCTAGAACACCTCGACAGTGCAGGGACCTACGCGAGGATCCTGTTCATGGACTTCAGATCAGCGTTCAACACCATAATCCCTGAACTCCTTTCCTCCAATCTTCTCCAGCTCAGCGTCTTGCCTGCCATCTGCCAGTGGATTTACAGTTTCCTGACGGGCAGGAGACAGCAGGTGAGGCTGGGGGAGACCACCTCATCCACACGCAGCATCAGCACTGGGGCGCCCCAAGGTTGTGTCCTCTCTCCGCTGCTCTTCTCTCTCTACACGAACGACTGCACCTCAGCGCACCCGACTGTCAAGCTCCTGAAGTTTGCAGATGACACCACTGTCATCGGCCTCATCAAGGACGGTGACGAGTCTGCATATCGACAGGAAGCGGAGCGGCTGGAGCTGTGGTGCGGCCGACACAACCTGGAGCTGAACACGCTCAAGACTGTAGAGATGATCGTGGACTTCAGGAGGCATCCTTCGCCACAGCTGCCCCTCACGTTGTCCAGCTGCCTTGTGTCAACCGTCGAGACCTTCAAGTTGCTCGGAATTACAGTCTCTCAGGACCTGAAGTGGGCGACCAACATCAACTCCGTCCTCAAAAAGGCCCAGCAGAGGATGTACTTCCTGCAGCTTCTGAGAAAGCACGGCCTGCCACGGGAGCTGCTGAGGCAGTTCTACACAGCGGTCATCGAATCAGTCCTGTGTTCTTCCATCACAGTCTGGTTCGGTGCTGCTACAAAAAAGGACAAACTCCGACTGCAACGGACAATCAAAACTGCTGAAAGGATTGTCAGTACCCCCCTACCCACCCTTGAGGACTTGCACACTGCCAGAACTAAGACAAGAGCGTGCAAAATCCTCTCGGACCCTCTGCATCCCGGTCACCGGCTCTTCCAGCTCCTTCCCTCAGGTAGGCACTACCGATCAATACAAACTAGAACTAGCAGAGATTCCAACAGCTTCTTCCCTCTTGCAATCAACTTCTTAAACTCCTAACCTACAATTCCATTACAACATGCTGGCAATTTTTTGACTTGAGTTCATTGTCACATTTCTGTGGGACCAATTATGTATTACTGGTGCACTCACTGTAGTTGTCTCGCCATGCTGCACTATTTGCATAGACTGGCCACTCATGCCAGAGTAGCATCTGCCCCATTCGCACACTGATTAAGGAGTATCTACAACATTTGCACAATCAACATTGTCCCAGATTATCGCACTACTTGTCACTTTAAACTGCATACACTCCTTGAAGTCTCGGCGCCTTTTGCACAATGGTCATTGCAGCGGACTCTTGCAATATTAGTCTTTCTAACTGCTCTAAGTGCTAGAAGACTGCATCTTTTTGCACAATTGTCAAAGAAAAATAATAATGTACCGGCATTACCAGATAACTAGCAACCCTTTACTGCTCAGTGACTGTTTTTTTTTTTGTCAATGTCTTTATGTCTCAAAAGTGTTCTCTGTCAATTGACTGTCTGTTGTCGTACTAGAGCAGCTCCAACTACCGGAGACAAATTCCTTGTGTGTTTTTTGGACATACTTGGGAAATAAAGATGATTCTGATTCTGATTCTGATGTTTGTGGGAGGAGGCCAGAGAAAACCCACGCAAGCACGGAGAGAACATCCAAACATTATAGGGTTGGAAAACCTCTAAGATCAGAACTGTGAGGCAGGTCCAGGTCTGCCAACCACTCTTTCACCATACTGGCCCTGTTGGGAATAAATTAATATGATTTATTGGAACAAATATCAGAGTTTATGTCATGGTCTGTGTTTTGGTTTGGGTGGTGGTTAGTTTTGTTTCATGTTTTCCTGTGTTGTTGTTATTGTGTCCACCTGTTCTCATCAACCTTCGCCCTTGTGTCGACCAATCAGCTCCGTCCAGCCGCTCGTGTCTTGTCCAGGTGTTCCTCGTTGCCGCGTCAATCTGTTAGTTCCCCGGTTTCTTTCGGTTCATTGTCAGGTGTCATTGTCTCTGTCTGTGCCACGTCATAGTCGCCAGTTGTCGCTCAGTTATTTCCCTCGTCATGTCTTGTTTCCAGTTTTAGGTTTCTTCAAGTGTTTCTTTGTTACTTTGGTTATCAGTTTTGGGACTTTGTTTCGTTTGTGTTTTCCATGTTCCTTGTTTTCCTTTTTTGGGAATTAAATATTTTTGGAGACTCCCGCACTCCTGCCTCGCCTCCCTGCTTCCCTAACACTTGGGTCGTCCACGTTTTTGCCTTGCCTTCCTCACCTTCAAAAACCCTAATCGTGACAGTTTAGGCTGTAAATGTAAACTTCAGGGCTTCTGATAGTGTTTCCACCCATAGAGAAGGCCTTGCTGGCCCTGACCTCTATCTTGTTATGTAGTCAGTCCACTTACCGTACCATTGATTGTAATGCTAAAATATGTCCACTAGGTAACAGTATTGATGTACATATGAAAAGTCCAACCACTAGAAAATACTGCCCATTCCCCCTCATCCCTATTATAATTTACTTTGAGGTTTCGGTTAATTTAATACAACAGGAAGACAAGGGTGTAAACTCAAACTGAATTGCTTAACCTCAAAAATCATTTTAAACAATTGCAGTATTGTTTTTAGTGTTATGAACGCCAAACCTTTTGGAGACATATTGCTGTTTAATATTTAAAATGTAATTTTAAAGATAAGCCATGCTCAGCTTTGGGAGCACTTGAGGTAGGAATATTAAATTTCCTTTGTTTGCTTTGTGGCGACAGAAAACTCTTTGTTAATGCATTTCTTTTGTTTGTTTTTCATCTCTGTCATTATTCAGTGATGTAATTATTAATCAGTTGAACTGAGCTAAGGTATGCTTGTCATTTGTCTTAAAACATTTTAAAAATCCCAGTGGTGGTCAGCAGCCTAATGCAATAAAAATGACTTTGCTGTAAATAAACATCAGAATAATTAAGAAATAAAAAAATAAGCAGAGGGAGTATTTCAAACTCCCCTGTTGCCCAGCCAAACTGTTCCAGCACCAAAGGCATACAGATCCACCATTCTGCAAAGCCATGCAGTTGAACAGGACAGGCTAAAAAAAAATCACTTTGTTACTTGTTGTAGATTTGTACTCAATTATTTATTTTTCTGATGACTTTTAACTTCTGCTCCCTACTTTTAAAAAACGATATCAGTACTTTCTACTCCTTACTTTGTCAAACTAGGCTTGTTATTTATTTTTTAACCAGACAAGGTAAAATGATGTACAAGAGTTGTTAAGTCAACCATGGTTGAAATCTTAACTGATTTGATTGACTGATTGATTGAGATCTTGCAGGAAAACAAAACAAAAACAAAACAGGGACAGTAGGTGAACCATGGGGCATTATCGAAAGGGACCTAACAGATTTGGAGAAGCAAGATATTCCCCATGTAAGACAATTTTTTGACGTCAGATCCAAGAATCATTTGTGGCGAATGAAAACCATCCATCCATTTGCTATACCCCTTATCCTCACCAGGGTCGCGGGTATGCTAAAGCCTGAACACCCTGAACTGGTCGCCAGCCAATCGCATGGCACGTAGAAACAAACAATCATTTGCACTCACATTCACGCAAGCAAAAATTCTGTCTAATCTGAAAAAAAACAACAACATACTGGTTAAGGGTTTTCCTTAGTTGTTATCATTAGATAATTTCACTTTTTTTTCGTTAGTCAGTCAATTTACAGTTACAATATCTTAACACAGTTTTGAGAGTGTGTCCAGTGATTTTTTTCTCTTCTTTTTTTTGTCTCGGTATGAGCACAATTTCAAAACATTTGATGCCAAAATGTCTTTTCCATTATGTGTCCCCAAAAACATGTTGTAATTTGCATCATGATGCTGACTAAAATTTTCTTCTATTGCTTATTTTGCCTTTTCCATGAAAAGGAAAACAAATGCATTTTAGTGAAGGGCAACACATACGAACTCACATAATATTTTGGAAGCTGTTTTTGTATTACAGTTATACACTTGCCTTTATTGTGATGCAAGAAGTGTATTTCAGTGGGCCATCTGCAGTACCTCTGTTTTTGCCTTTACTATGAATGCCTAAGTTCAAATCATCAATAACATTTTAAAAATAAGGCTTTAAGCGTGGCTGTTTCAGCATGGGAGACATTTACCCATATAAGACCAAGGCGGCATAAAACGATTGCTAAATTAGATTTTTATTTTTTTTACAGGTTTTTACCATTATTGATCTAATTATGTGAAAATGATATAATTGGCAAAAGTAAAAAAAAAAAAAAAAAGTCATTTATTTTTTTTTGATTTTTGATTTTTGATTTTTTTACCAATCTGTCTACTTTTGCCCAGTGTCAATACTGTATGTACTTTTCCCACCTCCGTCACATTAGTTGTGTACGTGTAAGTGCGTTTTGCCAAATATACTGTCCAAAATCTAATTTCGACGGACCAATACTTTATTGTGGTTTTGTCCAAGTTGTGCTAGATTTGTATTTTATTTCATTTTTAATTTTTTCCAGGGAGTGTAATTTGATGTGGAGCCGTCCAGTCAGCCTCAGTGTGCTCGTATATGGCGCTATGCTGGTTTCGGGGCGCCGCCGCCGCCGCCGCCGCCGCCGCCGCCGCCGCCTGTCAGACTGTCCGCTTTCTGTCGCCGAGACAAGCAAGAGGAGGGATGTTCGGCCTGGCAGCACCAGCCCCAGCTCTCACTGCTCTCGAAAGGAGCTGAATTGTTCGGCACGTCATCATTACCCGGGTAAGACTGACTTTGAATTCCATTTAATGACAGGAGAGCGTTGAATCGTCGGCGAGCGTCGACGAGCTCTCCTCCGATTGGGGCATCGGCGCTTCTCCTGCAGAGCATCCCGAGGAAACGGTGGATGCTGATCTGCTAAGCCAGAGGATGAACGTTGCGCATCAGAGCTAACAATAGGGCGGCTCGCTTCGCTGCCATTAAAACGCCCACTCAACTCTTTACAAATATGCTTCAGGATGCTTACATCCAACTCTACAATTCCTGTTGGTGCATCCGCGAGCATCTCTTTGTCGGGTAAGCGTACGGATTATTTACGAGAGGCCCGGATGACACTTTTGCTGCAACAGCTTCATCAAACGATTGCTGCGCGTGAGTTCCTGTCCGAAATGAGCTCTTGCACCTCTCTGTTATCTTCCATCTCTCACACTCCCAAGCACTTCTCCGACAATTGAATGAGGGATTCCATGTTCTAGATAGATAGATAGATAGATAGATAGATAGATAGATAGATAGATAGATAGATAGATAGATAGATAGATAGATAGATAGATAGATAGATAGATAGATAGATAGATAGATCAGATGTAAACATGTAGTGAAGTTGTGAGTTTCTTTACATGGGTTTTTAGCAAACAAAAATGCATGTTGATCACGGATTGTTAGTGTCACTCTGTGTCAGCAGCCATACATGGAGATGGCAGGCACTTGCTGGCGTAGTTGCTGGATTTTCATGGTTCTGAGGGTGGGAGATGTGACGCCCACAGTGTTTGTCCTCATCTTCATTGTCAGATTCTGTCCCTCTGTCCCCCCCCCCATCTGTGTGATAACAGTGAGTTAGAGACGACACTGGTTTCCAGACATCATGATTTTCATCCATTCAATTTCCAAGGCTTCCATGCAATATTTGGTTGAATTCATACAGAGATACTAGCAAAAGTGTGAGGCCACCATCAGCTATGCTTTACTGCAGTAAAATTCTGTAATTGCAGTAACTACTAGTACATACTGTACAGTGAGCAGGATTATGCAAAAATGATTTACAGGTAACTGTACAGTCGTAGCGCATGGCACAAGGAAGAGCCAATTACAATTTGGTGAAGATCAGGATAAGGCATGGATACAGGAATGTATTTTCACCATTGAAGTCACTATAAGGCATGAACGGAACATTCCACTTCCCAGATTTACAATCGTGGTTGTCAAACTGTCCGTTCTGCAGTGACATTCTTATTTCCCGCTTCTCTTCTTCCACAAACGATGTGGGGGAGATAGGTACACAAGGTCCGCGGACATATTGAAGTCACCCGCGGTTATCACCAGCTAATTTTTTTTGTTATTTGATCACATTGTCTGTTGCAACATCGGCCAAGTGACAATGCTCCAGTGATCGCTGAGTCCTCTTCCGGTTAGAGAGACATCTCCATGTGGCGCTATTAAAGGGAATGAAAGAAAGCCGCTTCGACTGGACAGGATTGAATTTGGCTGTTTTGACACCCACACCAGCGCAGCCTTACCATTTTTTAAATGCCCTGGGCTACTGTTAAATATATTGTAGAAGTTGTCATTTATTTGCTTAGCTTGCATTAGTATTATGGACGATTTTGAAAAAGGAAGCTGTCTCGCCTTCAAGAAGATGACTCAGCAGAAATCATCCGATAGAAGGGCGCCTTGACCAAGGACGTGGCCGGGGACGTGACAGGTGTTGGTCCCATGTCTTCACCTTGAAACCCTCCACTTAGTATGTTGTGTCTTGTAAGCTTAGTATGTTATGTCTTGTAAACTCAGAAACCTCCCTATTTCAAATAAATACAGGAGCGATGGGAGAGATTGTTTAGAGCGTGATGAGAGGCTGTAATCTGAACAATCTCCCATACGCCCTCCTCATGAGAAAAAGAAACCAGCGTCTTCATTCCTTTTGTGCATTTTTTTAGGTGTTGGGTGAGATAGATCCAACAGCTACGCTGTGCCACAAAATTACCAAAACCTGGTCCAGCCCAGGCGGCACGGTGTGGACGACTGGTTAGAGCGTCAGCCTCACAGTTCTGAGGACCCGGGCTCAATGCCCGGCCCCGCATGTGTGGAGTTTACATGTTCTCCCCGTGCCTGCGTGGGTTTTCTCCAGGCACTCCGGTTTCCTCCCACATCCCAAAAACATGCATTAATTGAAGACTCTAAATTGCCTGTAGGTGTGACTGTGAGTGCGAATGGTTGTTTGTTTGTTTGTGCCCTGCGATTGGCTGGCAACCGGTCCAGGGTGTACCCCGCCTCCTGTCCGATGATAGCTGGGATAGGCTCCAGCACGCCCGCGACCCTTGTGAGGAGAAGCGGCTCAGAAAATGGATGGATGGATGGTCCAGCCCAACACTAAGAGTTTGCGCTAGTCACAGAAATAGAGCCCGAAGTGTATATGCAGTTCGTCTAATGTAGTCTACGGCAGACACCAACTTTAGGGAACTAATTATTTACAGTATGTTTTCTTGACTAAGTAAAGACAATTTTCATTCTGTTCTGATGGTGACCGAAGCCTTTTGCACAGTTCCGCACATCAGTGATGTCAATTGGATGCACTTCTGTTTCTAAAATAACAGCTAAACATTTAGCCCACATCTAATATGCTGGTTAAAGACATTTTGAACTGTATATTCGGAGACGGGGCTTCACTGGGTTTGGGTTCAAATTGCGACACGTTGGTGTATCGAGTGGAGACCTGAAGGGGAGTGTGAGGAAGAAAGTGATGTGTTTGGAGGTAGCAGATGTGTGCCAACAGAAAGTAAAGGGTCCCTGCAGAGCTATGACAAACTCTTAAGAGTGCGGAGGATGTACACGTGTTGACATGCGTATCGTGAGTGGATTGCCAGGTTGTCTCCTCCACCTCGTTCCCATCGGGACCTTCACAGGTCTTCCCACCTTTTCTGCTAATAGTGTGCCCCGCTTCCTCTGAATCACCCCTTTGAGAATGTCTCACGCCCCTGCTTAGTCGATAGTTTGCTATATAGCACCTGCACTCAAGGACAAACACCTTCCCTGCAGGCTGGAGGGATTTTATTCATACTGCAGCGGGAGGATACTAAATCGGACTCCAAGCAGGGAGGCAAAATAGTGCAACAACTGCCAACCCTGCCATACAGATGAGACATGATGAACTATTTGTAAGCAAAATTAATGAATTTAAGCCTAATAAAGCAAAAGCAATTCATTGGACTTTGCATCATGATTGGCACCAGCAAAGGGAACGTATTTAGTTGTTGTATAGGATGATGTTGTGTTATATATTCTTAAAAGCTTTGCTCTGCATTTTAGGAATACACAGATTAGTTTGCTAGCTCTTTACAGTATATTATATCATGTGTTAACTTCCAGCTGGAAAGAACCCTCTCAAGCACATGGAGACACAGAGAAATGTCCAATTTGATTTTTTTCTACATCAGAGCCATGCAAGATGGAAGGCAGAATCACAATTACATTAACTTCTTTTAAAATTAAGCATACTGCAGAAATCCCGAACTACTTAAGTCAGCCTCTTTTGCACAGCTCTTAAAAAGTAATTGAGCAAGGCTGTGGAATACTCTGCGATATGTATTTCTGTTTTGCTAGCTTCTTTTGATTTCCTTTTTTATTGAGACTATGCTGCTGTCGAGAGCTTCTGGCTGGCCAACCCATACCATTAATCTGACGATGGATGCTTATGCTATATTCTTACTAAAGATGTTCTACTCTGGAATACAGCTAGTTCTGATTAAAAACAGGTACTAATGGAACATGCAAGAATCAAGGTCAGATTGTGTAGATCATTCAGGAAAAGGGCAGTCTGGTTGACATTCCTCATTCTTGACAATTCCTCCACTCGTGGTTTTCGACACAGTGTTCATCCTTTTTTTCTTTCTACTTAAATGTATTTGACAGGTTCAGCTGATATACAATATGTTACATACATATAACAAGTAGGACACTCCTTTGGCCACAGTTCTAGGGTGATGCTTTTCAATGCCTGCACATCACTAAATTTGCTGCACATTTGTTTTGATCATTTTTATATTGAAAAAAAAAATCATCACAATTCTAACTTAATGTGGACAGTAGGCTTCATTTTCCACAAACTTTGTCAACTCAGCAACAAATTCCTCTGCAGTTCCAATAAAGAATATTGGAACTTTCAGCCTCCCCCTGCCTAATAACACTGTAAATTCCACTTCGCTTGGGAAACTTCTCAAACCAGCCTCGAATGGCTTTAAAATCATATTCGCTACCACTGGTTTTTGCCAGCAGGTCTGCATGCAGTATCTTCACCTCCCCACAGATGGTTGGCTTGCTCATGCTATCACCAGTGAGCTCTTTCTCATTTGCCTTTGTAAGGTCTAATTGAAGGCAAAAAAAAAAAAACATACACTAAGATACACTACCTTATTTGGATTGCGTGTCACACAGAGCCGATGATGGTAACACAGCACAAGAAGAAGCATAGCGCAGATCCTTCTGCTCATCCATGCCAAGTGCTTCCTAACACGATCACAAGCAGTTTTCCTTTTCCTTGGAGCCATTCTGACTGTTTAGCAAAAGTTTCGTGAGCCAACAGAGACATTGGTGCCGACATCTCCCCTACCCTCGCATCATTCATCAAGCGAGTGCGCAAGCATGGCCGACTATTTTCGCGTGATTATGCCGAAATTAACCGTTCATCGTCTTCATTGAAGAGATGCTCAAATACAATAAGTAACATTCATACTGTAGCTAGTATTTAGCCATGAAAATAAAAGAATTTCCTGACTTTATTGCCACGTCAATCACAAATCTGATGTGAACGCTGTTAGAGTTGTGATTGGATGAGCGAGTGTATGGAGGTAGAACATCTACATACTGTACATACACACCAACCTCTGCTTTCCACCGCTGAATGGGCAGCTACTTTTATGTTTTTTTGGGGCGTTTTCAGCTGAAAGTAACTATTAGAAGCCAATGATGGTTACGCAGCGCGAGAAGTGGCACAACAGAAATCATTCCGTTTGTCTATATGAAGACTGTTCGCACATCGAAAATAGTATGTAAATGGCGGTAACATACATGCAAATCAGTTACCTTTCAGTGAAATTCGCCGTTTTGAACTCAAAATAGGCCATTTCCGTAAATCGGTGGCAGCGAGAGATCATGCCACACAGGATGCTATTCATGTGGCACAGTTTGAAGCAGGCATTAAGTGCAGGTGGAGATGGGCCTGGCTGAAGTTGGAGGCCAAAACAAAACAAAAACAAAATTTTCATCCTAAATTTGTACATCAGAATCAGAATCATCTTTATTTGCCAAGTATGTCCAAAACACACAAGGAATTTGTCTCCGGTAGTTGGAGCCGCTCTAGTACAACAGCCAGTCAATTTACAGAACACTTTGGAGACATAAAGACATTGACAAAAAACAATTGTGCAAAAAGATGCAGAGTCCTCTAGCACTTAGAGCAGTTCGAATGACTAATATTGCAATAGTCCGGTGCAATGACCATTGTACAAAGGGCGCTGAGACTTCAAGGAGTGTATGCGGTTTAAAGTGACGAGTAGTGCGATCATCTGGGACAATGTTGGTTGTGCAAATGTGACAGATACTCCTCAATCAGTGTGCAAATGGAGCAGATGCTACTCTGGCATGAGTGGCCAGTATATGCAAATAGTGCAGCATGGCGAGACAACTACATTGAGTGTACGAGTAATACATAATTGGCCCCACAGAAATGTGACAACGAACTCAAGTCAAAAAATTGCCAGCTTGTTGTAATGGAATTATAGGTTAGGTGTTTAAGAAGTTGATCGCAAGAGGGAAGAAGCTGTTGGAATGTCTACTAGTTCTAGTTTGCGTTGATCGGTAGCGCCTACCTGAGGGAAGGAGCTGGAAGAGCTGGTGACCGGGGTGCAGACGGTCCGAGAGGATTTTGCACGCCCTTGTCTTAGTTCTGGCAGCGTGCAAGTCCTCAATGGTGGGTAGGGGGGTACCGACAATCCTTTCAGCAGTTTTGATTGTCCGTTGCAGTCGGAGTTTGTCCTTTTTTGTAGCAGCACCAAACCAGACTGTGATGGAAGAACACAGGACTGATTCGATGACCTCTGTGTAGAACTGTCTCAGCAGCTCCGATGGCAGGCCGTGCTTTCTCAGAAGCCGCAGGAAGTACATCCTCTGCTGGGCCTTTTTGAGGACGGAGTTGATGTTGTTCGCCCACTTCAGGTCCTGAGAGATTGTAATTCCCAGGAACTTGAAGGTCTCGACGGTTGACACAAGGCAGCTGGACAACGTGAGGGGCAGCTGTAGCGAAGGATGCCTCCTGAAGTCCACGATCATCTCTACCGTCTTGAGCGTGTTCAGCTCCAGGTTGTGTCGGCCGCACCACAGCTCCAGCCGCTCCGCTTCCTCTCGATATGCAGACTCGTCACCGTCCTTGATGAGGCCGATGACAGTGGTGTCATCTGCAAACTTCAGGAGCTTGACAGTCGGGTTCGCTGAGGTGCAGAGCAGCGGAGAGAGGACACAACCTTGGGGCGCCCCAGTGCTGATGCTGCGTGTGGATGAGGTGGCCTCCCCCAGCCTGACCTGCTGTGTCCTGCCCGTCAGAAAGCTGTAAATCCACTGGCAGATGGCAGGTGAGACGCTGAGCTGGAGAAGCTTGGTTGAAAGGAGTTCAGGGATGATGGTGTTGAACGCTGAGCTGAAGTCCACGAACAGGATCCTCGCGTAGGTCCCTGCACTGTCGAGGTGTTCTAGGATGAAGTGCAGTCCCATGTTGACTGCATCATCCGCAGACCTGTTCGCTTGGTAGGCAAACTGCAGGGGGTCCAGCAGGGGACCTGTGACACTCTTGAGGTGGTCCAGCACGAGACGTTCAAAGGATTTCATGACCACAGATGTCAAAGCGACAGGCCTGTAGTCATTCAGACCAGAGATTGCAGGTTTCTTGGGGACTGTAATGATGGTGGAGCGTTTGAAACAGGATGGAACTTCGCACATTTCCAAAGATCTGTTAAAGATCTGAGTGAAGACTGGAGCGAGCTGGTCCGCGCAGACTTTGAGGCAGGATGGGGACACATGGTCCGGTCCTGTCGCTTTGTTAATCTTCTGTTGTTTGAAGATGCGTCTCACATCCTGTTCATGGATGGTTAACGCAGAAGTCAGAGGTGTGGTTGTGGTCGCGGGTGCGGCCGGGTGGGTGTGTGGAGTGAAACTGTCCTTTTCAAATCTGCAATAGAAGGTATTCAAGTCGTTGGCTAGTGTGCTATTGTTCTCAGCTTGGGGGGATCGTCGCTTGTAATTAGTCAGCGATTGGAATGCACGCCAGACTGATTTTGAGTCGTTCGCGCTAAACTGTTTTTCCAACTTTGCTGCATAGATCCTCTTTGCAATGTTAATTTCTTTAGTAAGCTGGTTTCTAGCTCGATTATACAGGGCCCTGTCCCCGCTCTGATATGCATCTTCCTTAGCTTGGCGAAGCTGCTTAAGTTTAGCAGTGAACCACGGCTTGTTGTTGTTGAATGTCCGAAATGATTTTGTTGGTACACAAACCTCTTCACAGAAACTGATATAGGATGTGACAGTGTCCGTATATTCATCCAGGCTGCCAGCTGAATTTTCAAAGACACTCCAGTCTGTGCAGTCTAAACAGCTTTGAAGTTCCATCTTTGCTTCATTGGTCCACTTTTTGACTGTTTTCACTGTAGGCTTCGCACATTTAAGTTCTTGCTTGTACGTCGGTATTAAGTGAATTAAGCAGTGGTCAGACGAGCCCAGGGCTGCACGAGGTATAGCACGGTATGCGTTTTTTACCGTAGTGTAGCAGTGGTCTAAAGTATTATTTTCCCTGGTAGGACAGTCGATGTGCTGCTTGTATTTAGGGAGTTCGTGGTTGAGTTTAGCTTTGTTAAAGTCCCCGAGAATAATGAGGGGTGAGTCAGGGTGTTTTTTTTCAATTTCGTTGACTTGTTCGGCAAGCGTTAGCAATGCGGCGTTCGTGTTAGCTTGCGGTGTAATATAGACTCCAGCCAGTATAAACGATGCAAACTCACGTGGCGAGTAAAATGGTTTACAGTTCAAAAACAGCGACTCCAAATGCGGGCTGCAGTGTGTGCTGAGCACCGTGACGTCCGTACACCATTTTTCGTTTATATGGAGGCATATCCCGCCGCCCTTCGTTTTCCCCGATGATTCCATGTCGCGGTCCGCTCGATGAATGTTGAAGCCGGGAAGCATGACGGCGCCATCGGGTACAGCGTCGCAAAGCCAGGTCTCCGTGAAGCACATGGCCGTGGAACGTCCGAAGTCTTTACTGGTCTTTAACAGAAGATGAAGCTCGTCCATTTTGTTGGGTAGGGAGCGTACATTCGCGAGGTGGATCGACGGGAACGCCAATCTGTGTCCTCTCTTGCGGAGTTTCACCTGAATGCCGGCTCGTTTTCCTCTGTGGCGCCGCTTCCGCATCCATGCGCCGAAAACCGCGGACGCCGCTCCGGTGAGTAACTCGGGGAAAAAACTGAGCGGATTTTCGAAAGTTGGTGACAGAAAGTCCGGAGTAGCCTCCTTGATGGTTAGCAGGTCTCCCCTTGTGTAAGTGAGTCGTGTAAGGTCTCCAAAGACGGACGAAAAACACAAAAACAAAGACAATACTAGAGAGCGCGTTACCGAGGCGACCACACTGGTAGGCGCCATCTTGGAATGTTATGGAACTATTAGTTTGCATAGAAGTAGTGTCATATGACTGAAGATTAATATTATAAGAACTCACTTTGACTATACCTCTTGCCACCAGGATTACATTTCATTGGTAATCTGATGTTCATTGAGTGACAGCATCAGTACACTTACACAAGCAACGCAAGAAGAATGGTGGCTTCTGCTGCACTACAGACTGTGACGACTGCTATGCAGAGTACTGTTCAAAAGTCTTAGGTCATCACTAGCTTACTTTTTATAAAGACCCTTTTTTACAGCAGTAAATCAATAACTAACTTTTGGTAATGATCTGGATAATATGGCATTATTTCTTTTCATCATGTGAGTCAATATGATATCAATGGAACCGCCCTAACCCCAGAATCATAATGGCACATCCCCCCATCTGCTGTGTGCCCTACATGAGCTAGAAAGTAGTCTTCTAACTAACAAAAAGATAGATAAACAAACCCAAGTTCAAACCTCTATGAATTGTTGAAGCCTTTTTTTATACTTCAGCCTTGGTGAATGTCTGCACTTTACTTACGCATCATTATATATGATAATTATGGAATTACTAAACAGCAAATCTAATGGTGGCCGGAAAGTTTTGCAGAGTAGGCATATACAGTAAATTTACTAAAAAAATAAAATAAATAACCGGTCATTATTTTTTTGTGGTCGAACCAATGAGCAGATCATGTGAACAGGCTCATTATAGGAATATGTGGTATAAGTATAACCACTGGAAAAGTTAGATTTTTTTTTCAGTTCCCTTGTGTGGTGACATTCCTTAATAATGTAATATTTGCTCCTATTTTTCCTTCACTTTCACAGCATTTTCATGTAAATCAATGAGTAAAAAATCAGTTTCACGCTGACTAAATCATGTCACACTGGGAGGGAAGCGAAATGACGAAATGAAAGAAAGTCCAAAGGAATCCCTTGTCCCCCAGTGCATGCTTGCTGAAAGGGGAACCCATTAATAGCATTGGCAACATTCAGGAAGATATGGGAATCAAAACATCATTATTTTCGTTTAACGCCTTGTGTTAGCTGGCCCTCCACATTATAATATGATCATTACAAGATTTGAACGTTTTTGGATTTGTCATCGGGGTGCCACGGTGACCGACTGGTTAGCACATCTGTCACACAGTTCTGAGTACCTGGGTTCAAATCCGGCCTCGCCAGTGTGAGAGTTTGCATGTTCTCCCCGTCCCTGTGTGGGCTTTCTCCAGGTACTCCGGTTAACTCCCACATTCCCAAAACATGCATGGCAGGGTCATTGAAGACTCTTGATTTTCCTTAGGTGTGAGTATGAATGGTTGTTTGTCTGTTTGTTCCCTGTGATTGGCTGGTGTACCCCTCCTCTTGCCCAGAGTCAACTGAGATGAGTGCAAGCACACCCGTGACCCAAGTGAGGATAGGCGGTACGGAAAATTGATGGATGAATTTGTTATTGTCCTTGACTTGAATCTGAATTTCCCTTCAATTTGAAGTAACAATGGTGAGGATGACTCAGTTTAATAAATGCAAATCTAATGCTGATACTTCTTTTCCTTTCGGCTTGTCCCGTTAGGGGTCGCCGCAGCGTGTCATCCTTTTCCATGTAAGCCTATCGCCTGCATGCTCCTCTCGAACAATAACTGCCCTCATGTCTTCCCTCACGACATCCATCAACCTTCTCTTTGGTCTTCTTCTAGCTCTCTTGCCTGGCAGCGTCATCCTCATCATCCTTCTACCAATATACTCACTATCTCTACTCTGGACGTGTCCGAACCATAAAAGTCTGCTCTCTCTAACTTTGTCCCCAAAACATCTAACCTTGGCTGTCCCTCTGATGAGCTCATTTCTAATTTTATCCAATCTGGTCACTCCTAGAGCGAACATCAACATCTTCATTTCCGCCACTTCCAGCTCTGCTTCCTGTTGTGTCTTCAGTGTCTCTAATCTGTACATCATAGCTGGTCTCACCACAGTCTTATAAACTTTGCCATTCATCCGAGCAGAGACTCTTCTGTCACATAAGACACCTGAGACCTTCCTCCACCCGTTCCAACCTGCTTGGACCCGTTTCTTCACTTCCTGACCACACTCACCATTGCTCTGGACTGTTGACCCCAAGTATTTAAAGTCCTCCACCCTTGCTATCAGAATCAGAATCATCTTTATTTGCCAAGTATGTCCAAAAAACACACAAGGAATTTGTCTCCGGTAGTTGGAGCCGCTCTAGTACAACAACAGAATTTACAGAACACTTTGGAGACAGAAAGACATTGACAAAAAAAAGAAAACAGTCACTGAGCAGTAAAGGGTTGCTAGTTATCTGGTAATGCCGGTACATTTATTATTATTTTTTTTTTGACAATTGTGCAAAAAGATGCAGAGTCCTCTCGCACTTAGAGCAGTTCGAATTACTAATATTGTAATAGTCCGGTACAATGACCATTGTGCAAAGGGCGCTGAGACTCCAAGGAGTGTATGCGGTTTAAAGTGATGAGTAGTGCGATAATCTGGGACAATTTTGGTTGTGCAAATGTTACAGATACTCCTCAATCAGTGTGCAAATGGAGCAGATGCTACTCTGGCATGAGTGGCCAGTATATGCAAATAGTGCAGCATGGCGAGACAACTACAGTGAGTGCACGAGTAATACATAATTGGCCCCACAGAAATGTGACAACGAACTCAAGTCAAAAAATTGCCAGCATGTTGTAATGGAATTATAGGTCAGGTGTTTAAGAAGTTGATCGCAAGAGGGAAGAAGCTGTTGGAATGTCTACTAGTTCTAGCTTGCATTGATCGGTAGCGCCTACCTGAGGGAAGGAGCTGTTTTCACTGTAGGCTTCGCGCATTTAAGTTCTTGCCTGTACGTCGGTATTAAGTGAATTAAGCAGTGATCAGACGAGCCTAGGGCTGCACGAGGTATAGCACGGTATGCGTTTTTTAGCGTAGTGTAGCAGTGGTCTAAAGTATTATTTTCACTGGTAGGACAGTCGATGTGCTGCTTGTATGTAGGGAGTTCGTGGTTGAGTTTAGCTTTGTTAAAGTCCCCGAGAATAATGAGGGGTGAGTCCGGGTGTTTTTTTTTCAATTTCGTTGACTTGTTCGGCGAGCGTTAGCAATGCTGTGTCCTCTCTTGCGGAGTTTCACCTGAACGCCGGCTCGCTTCCTTCTGTGGCGCCGCTTCCGTTCAGTTCCACTCAGTTCCTCTCTGGGTACTCTGTCATAGGCTTTCTCTAGATCCACAAAGACACAATGTAGCTCCTTCTGACCTTATCTGTACTTTTCCATTAACATCCTCAAGGCAAATAATGCATTTGTGGTACTCTTTCTGGGCATGAAACCATACTTGTTGCTTGCAAATATTCACTTCTGTCCTGAGTCTAGCCTCCACTACTCTTTCCCATAACTTCATTGTGTGGCTCATCAACTTTATTCCTCCTATAGTTCCCACAGCTCTGCACATCACCCTTGTTCTTAAAAATGTGCACCAGCACATATTTCCTTCATTCCTCAGGCATCTTCTCACCCGCTAGAATTCTGTTGAACAAGCTGGTTAAAAACTCCACAGCTACCTCTCCTAGATGCTTCCATACCTCCACAGGAATGCGTTTCCATTTTTCATCCTCTTTAATGCCTTTCTAACTTCCCCCTTACTAATCATTGCCACTTCCTGGTCCACCACACTTGCCTCTTCTACTTGTCCTTCGCTTTCATTTTCCTCATTCATCACCACCTAAAAGTATTCTTTCCATCTGTCCAGCACACTACTGGCAACAGTCAACACATTTCCATCTCTAGCCTTAATCATCCTAACCTGCTGCACATCCTTCCCATCTCTATCTCTCTGTCTGGCCAACGTGTATAGATGCTTTTCTCCTTCTTTAGTGTCCAACCTGTCATCATATGCCTCTTGTTTGGCCTTTGGCACCTCTACCTTTGCCCTACGTCGCATCTCAATGTATTCCTTTCGCCTCTCCTCGGTCCTCTCAGTGTCCCATTTCTTCTTAGCTAACCTCTTTCCTTGTATGATTTCCTGTACTGTGAGGTTCCACAACCAAGTCATCTTCTCTCATTTCCTGCCAGAAGATACACCAAGTACTCTCCTGGATGTCTCTCTGATCACCTTGGCTGTAGTGGCCCAGTCTTCGGGAAGCTCCTCCTGTCCACCGAGAGCCTGTCTGACCTCTTCCTGAAAAGCGGCACAACACTCTTCCTTTCTCAACTTCCACCACATGGTTCTCTGCTCTGCCTTTGTCTTCCTAATCTTTCTCCCCACCACCAGAGTCATCTTACACACCACCATCCTATGCTGTCTAGCCACACTCTCCCCTACCACTACCTTACAGTCGATAACCTCCTTCAGATTACATTGTCTGTACAAATTGTAATTCACCTGCGTCCTTCTACCTCCACTCTTGTAGCTCACCCTATGTCCCTGCCTCTTCTGGAAAAAAATGTTCACTCCAGCCATTACCATCCTTTTTGAAAAGTTGACCACCATCTGTCCCTCCAAGTTTCCGGGATGCCGTACTTATCCATCACTTCTTCATCACCCCTGTTTCCTTCACTAACATGTCCATTACAATCTGCACCAATCACGACTCTCTCTCTGTCGAGGATGCTCAGAACTACTTCGTCTAGCTCCTTCCAGAATTTCTTTTCCATCTCTAGGTTGCATCCTACCTGTGGGGCATAGCCGGTAATCACACGATACATAACACCCTCAATATCAATTTTCAGCCTCATTACTCGATCTGATACTCTTTTCACCTCCAAGACATTCTTAGCTAACCCTTCCTTTAAAATAACCCAACTCCATTTCTCTTCCCCTCCACACCATGGTAAAATAATTTAAACCCTGCCCCTACACATCTAGCGTTACTTCCTTTCCACCTGGTCTCCTGGACACACAATATATCAACCTTTCTCCTCATCATCATGTCAACCAACTCCCAAGGTTTTCCTGTCATAGTCCCAACATTCAAAGTCCCCACATTCAGTTCTAGGCTCTGTGCTTTCCTCTTCTCTTTCTGCCGAAGAACCCACTTTCCACCTCTCCTTCGTCTTCGACCCACAGTAGCTGAATTTCTACCGGCGCCCTGCTGGTTAACGGTGCCAGGGGCGGACGTTGTTAATCCAGGCCACGACCGATCCGGAATGGAATTCTTGATGAATGCTCATATTTGTTTGGTTTTAAGCTATGCCCTTCCTGACGCAACCCTCTGCATTTATCCGGGCTTGGGACGGGCCTACAATTTGCACTGGCTGCATTAAATCTAATGTTTAAGCAACACTGTTTAATCAATATAAAAATAGTCTCGTTTTGTTATGTTTTTCCCATCTTCTGTTTGGTTTTATGTATTAATTTAATTAAAGCAAAACAGACAACACTGACATTGTCAGTTTCGACTTTTTCCACAAAAACATAACCAATATGCTGTAGGTATGCGATCATTGATGTTGTCACGCAGTTCAGAAAGGCAGTCGCAGAGCAGCAAAGCATTACATTAGCATTTACAGTAGATGTGCAGAGAACCTCACCTGCTGTTTTTATATTGCTGGACTGTGCAGGGGAATTGTCATCGAGTAAATGTCTCCCTCTTGGGTGACACATTGTACTACACTGTCAATAGATACATTAAGTAAATGTATTTCCAATTATACTTATCATTCAAGCATGGCGAATGCAAACTGCCCTAAATGTTATTTGTAAAGCCAGACATGTTTGCTGGTTGACAACCAATGGCAGGGAAGCTTAATCCAAGTCTTGCTCAGAGGCATATTAGTTTAACACATTTTTGTTCAAAACCTGATCACACATTTGATCTAACCAAATAAACAAAGATAATGTAATTTGTGTGGTAAATTGCATATTAGGTCAGGCAAAAAAAGACAAATGTGCCCCTGGATGCACACTTGAGTCAAAGGGTACCCTAATTATTCATGTAGTCATAAGACTGGATAGAAGTTTATGTTTGAATTAGACAGTTTACAGGGTTCTTAGTCAGATTTTAATTATTTTTATTATGAAGTATTAAGTTGCTGCTGAGTGGTGAGTCTTGCCTTAATTGTTGGTCAGAGCATTGTTGAAATAAAGGTGAAAACATGGACAGTAAGAGTATCCAGCCTTGAATACAATGTCAAAAGGGGATATTCCAACAAAGCTTTGATTATAAAGCCTTTCAGAGCAAGCTTTCTGGAGAATTAAATGATAATAATCCCCCCCCCCCCCCCCCCCAAACTTAAACAGTTCACAGGTGTCTTATCAACATTTCTGTGAAAGCCTCAACAATTTACACACTTGAGACTTTCACTTCTACTTTCTTGTCTTTGCTAAAACTTCAGCAACTTCAACAGGCTAAAGAGGACGCCTATCGAAATGGTGATAGAGCCCTGTATAATTGCGCAAGAAACCAGCTGACGAAAGAAATTAACATCGCAAAGAGAAATTATGTAGAAAAGATGGTTTACCGCTAACGACTGTAAGTCAGTTTGGTGTGGATTACAATCGTGAACCGAATACAAGTGACCATCCCCCCAAGCAGAGAAGAATAAAGGGCTATCTGACGACTGGAAAAACCTACTGCAGATTGGAAAAGAACACTTTCACACCCCACACCCACCCAGCCACACTACCGACCACCATCGCAACGCTGACTCCCTCTCCTGCGTTGGCCATCTATGTGAGACATATCTTCAAACAACAAAAGATCAACAAAGCGGCAGACCTTGTGTCTCCATCCTGCCTCAAAGTGTGCACAGACCAGCTCGCTCCAGTCTTCATACAGATCTTCAATAGACCTCTGGAACTGTGTGAAGTATCATCCTGTTTCAAACGCTCCACCATCATCCCAGTCCCCAAGAAACCTGCAATCTCAGGTCTGAATGACTTCAGGCCTGTCGCCCTGACATCTGTGGTCATGAAGTCCTTTGAACGCCTCGTGCTGGACCACCTCAAGAGCGTCACAGGTCCCCTACGGGACCCTCTGCAGTTTGTCTGCAGAACAAACAGGTCTGTGGATGACGCAGTAAACATAGGACTGCACTTCATCCTAGAACACCTCAAGGCGGGGACCTACGCGAGGATCCTGTTTGTGGACTTCACCTCTGGGTTCAACACCATCATCCCCGAACTCCTCTCCTCCAAGCTTCTCCAGCTTAGCGTCTCACCTGCCATCTGCCAGTGGATTTACAGCTTCCTGACGGGCAGGACACAGCAGGTGAGGCTGGGGGACACTACCTCATCTACACGCAGCACCAGCAGTGGGGCGCCCCAAGGTTGTGTCCTCTCTCCGCTTCTCTTCTCTCTCTAGGGGCTGTGTTAGTGCCAATGGCATGGGTAACTTACACATCTGTGAAGGCACCATTAATGCTGAAAGATACAAACATGTTTTGGAGAAACATATGCTGCCATACAAGCAACGTCTTTTTCATGGAAGCCCCATCTTATTTCAACAAGGCAATGCCAAACCACATTCTGCACGTGTTACAACAGCGTGGCTTCATAGTAAAAGAGTGTGGGTACTGCCTGCATTCCAGACTTGTCTCCCTTGTCTCCCATTTAAAATATGTGGCGCATTATGAAGCGTAACATGTTGCAGCCATAAAATTCCAAGTTAATGATTATTTGCTAAAATCAATCAAATGTATCAGTTTGAACATTAAATATCTTGTCTTTGTAGTGTATTCAATTAAATATAGATCGAACATGATTTGCAAATCATTGTATTCTGTTTTTATTTATGTTTAAAACAACAGCCCTACTTCATTGGAATTGGCGTTGTATATTACTCGTGCACTCACTGTAGTAGTCTCGATACGCTGCATTGTTTTCATATATGTTGTTGACCAATACTGGCCACTCATATGCCTGAGTAGCATCTGCAAAATTTCCACAATCGACGTTGTCCCAGATTGTTGCACTACTCGTCTCTTTAAACAGCATCAATTTTTTGAAGTCTCTGCGCCCTTTGCATAATGGTCATTGCACCGGACTATTGTTCTATTAGTCGTTTCAAACAGCTGTAATAGCGAGAGGACTCTGCATCTTTTTGCACAATTGTCAAAAAAATAAATAAATAATTGTACCGGCATTACCACATTACTCGTAACCTTTTATTGCTCAGTGACTGTGTTTTTTATGTCAATATGTCTCAAAAGTATTCTCTGTTGTCGTACTTGGGCGGCTCCAACGACCGGAGACAAATTCCTCATGTGTTTTTTCCTCATGTGTTTTTGACAGTTTCAGACTGATTCTTATTTCTGTTAATTAATAAATGGTAGTGTCGTTATGGGCAGTACATACAAATTGTCAACAAGGATTCTTAGAGCTTGTATAACATCCCAAAGACACATGAAACTCATTGAAAGCTTACGTGAAGCCATTATGTGACATAAGTGGAACCATATTGATCCGCCACGTTTGCTTGTTGCACTTTATAGCAAAGAAAAGCAAATTTATTTATATAGCACATTTCATCTTAGCCAACTCTTCTTTTAAAATAACCCCTGCCCCTAAACTTCTAGCCTTACTGCCTTTCCACCTGGTCTCCTGGACACACAAAATAGCAACCTTTCTCCTAATCATCCAACTCCTGAGATTTTCCTGTCATACTCCCAACATTCAAAGTCCCCACATTCAGTTCTAGACTCTGTGCTTTCATCTTCTCTTTCTGCTGAAGAACCCGCTTTCCACCTCTTCTTCTTCTTCGACTTCAACCCACAGTTGCTGAATTTCCACCGGCGCCCTGCAGTTTGACGGCGCTGGTGGCGGATGTTGTTAACCCGCGCCACGACCGATCTGGTATGGAATTCTTTGGATGAACGCTCATATTTGTTTGGCAAAAATGTTTTAAGCCGGCTGCCCTTCCTGACGCAACCCTCTGCATTTATCCAGGCTTGGGACCGGCCTACAGTTTGCACTGAGTTGTGCCCCCCATAGGGCTGCATTGGCATAAACTTGCATACTTTGTTAAAAGCCACGAAAATGAGGTTTCTTAGCCAATATTATATGGAGATGAAAAAGACTACTACTGACAAATAATGAGCATGCGCCAGAGAAACATTTCTATCGTGCCATGTGTCTTCTACCGTTTCTATCGTCATTTATCCAGTTTTCAAGCAAACATTTCCACATTGTATGCTGTAAGGCTGAAATGAGTCCTTAATCCGAGCACCTCGATGATAACAAAGTGTTGTACGCCTTGAACTGGTCGCCAGCCATTCACAGGGCACATATAAACAAACAACCATTTACACTCACATTCACACCTATGGGCAATTTAGCAGCATTCCAAGATGGCGCCTACCAGTGTGGTCGCCTGGTAACGCGCTCTCTAGTATTGTCTTTGTTTTTGTATTTTTCGTCCGTCTTTGGAGACCTTACATGACTCACTTACACAAGGGGAGAGCTGCTAACCATCAAGGAGGCTACTCCGGACTTTCTGTCACCAACGTTACTCACCAGAGCGGCGTCCGCTGTTTTCGGCGCATGGAGACGGAAGCGGCGCCACAGATGGAAGCGAGCCGGCATTCAGGTGAAACTCCGCAAGAGAGGACACAGATTGGCGTTCCCGTCGATCCACTTCGCGAATGTACGCTCCCTACCCAACAAAATGGACGAGCTTCATCTTCTGTTAAAGACCAGTAAAGACTTCGGACGTTCCACGGCCATGTGCTTCACGGAGACCTGGCTTTGCGACGCTGTACCCGATGGCGCCGTCATGCTTCCTGGCTTCAACATTCATCGAGCGGACTGCGACATGGAACCATCGGGGAAAACAAAGGGCGGCGGGATATGCCTCTATATCAACGAAAAATGGTGTACGGACGTCACGGTGCTCAGCACACACTTCAGCCCGCATTTGGAGTCGCTATTCTTAAACTGTAAACCATTCTACTTGCCACGTGAGTTCGCATCATTCCTCCTGGCTGAAGCCTACATCCCGCCTCAAGCTAACACGAACGCCGCATTGCTAACGCTCGCCGAACAAGTCAACGAAATTGAAAAAAAAACACCCGGAGTCACCCCTCATTATTCTCGGGGACTTTAACAAAGCTAAACTCAACCACGAACCCCCTAAATACAAGCAGCACATCGACTGTCCTACCAGGGAAAATAATACTTTAGACCACTGCTATACTACGGTAAAAAACGCATACCGTGCTATACCTCGTGCAGCCCTGGGCTCGTCTGATCACTGCTTAATTCACTTAATACCGACGTACAGGCAAGAACTTAAATGTGCGAAGCCTACAGTGAAAACAGTCAAAAAGTGGACCAATGAAGCCAAGATGGAACTTCAAAGCTGTTTAGACTGCAGAGACTGGAGTGTCTTTGAAAATTCAGCTGGCAGCCTGGATGAATATACGGACACTGTTACATCCTATATCAGTTTCTGTGAAGAGGTTTGTGTACCAACAAAATCATTTCGCACATTCAACAACAACAAGCCGTGGTTCACTGCTAAACTTAAGCAGCTTCGCCAAGCTAAGGAGGACGCATATCAGAGCGGGGACAGGTCCCTGTATAATCGAGCTAGAAACCAGCTGACTAAAGAAATTAACATTGCAAAGAGGAACCACGCAGCAAAGTTGGAAAAACAGTTTAGCGTAAACGACTCTAAATCAGTCTGGTATGCATTCCAATCGCTGACTAATTACAAGTGACGATCCCCCCAAGCTGAGAACAATAGCACACTAGCCAACGACTTGAATACCTTCTACTGCAGATTTGAAAAGGACAGTTTCACTCCACACACCCACCCGGCCGCACCCGCGACCACAATCACACCTCTGACTTCTGCGTTTACCATCCATGAACAGGATGTGAGACGCATCTTCAAACAACAAAAGATTAACAAAGCGGCAGGCCCGGACCATGTGTCCCCATCCTGCCTCAAAGTCTGCCCGGACCAGCTCGCTCCAGTCTTCACTCAGATCTTCAATAGATCTTTGGAAATGTGTGACGTTCCATCCTGTTTCAAACGCTCCACCATCATTCCAGTCCCCAAGAAACCTGCAATCTCGGGTCTGAATGACTACAGGCCTGTCGCTTTGACATCTGTGGTCATGAAGTCCTTTGAACGTCTCGTGCTGGACTACCTCAAGAGTGTCACAGATCCCCTGCTGGACCCCCTGCAGTTTGCCTACCAAGCGATCAGGTCTGCGGATGATGCAGTCAACATGGGACTGCACTTCATCCTAGAACACCTCGACAGTGCAGGGACCTACGCGAGGATCCTGTTCGTGGACTTCAGCTCAGCGTTCAACACCATCATCCCTGAACTCCTTTCAACCAAGCTTCTCCAGCTCAGCGTCTCACCTGCCATCTGCCAGTGGATTTACAGCTTTCTGACGGGCAGGACACAGCAGGTCAGGCTGGGGGAGGCCACCTCATCCACACGCAGCATCAGCACTGGGGCGCCCCAAGGTTGTGTCCTCTCTCCGCTGCTCTTCTCTCTCTACACGAACGACTGCACCTCAGCGAACCCGACTGTCAAACTCCTGAAGTTTGCAGATGACACCACTGTCATCGGCCTCATCAAGGACGGTGACGAGTCTGCATATCGACAGGAAGCGGAGCGGCTGGAGCTGTGGTGCGGCCGACACAACCTGGAGCTGAACACGCTCAAGACTGTAGAGATGATCGTGGACTTCAGGAGGCATCCTTCGCCACAGCTGCCCCTCACGTTGTCCAGCTGCCTTGTGTCAACCGTCGAGACCTTCAAGTTCCTGGGAATTACAATCCCTCAGGACCTGAAGTGGGCGACCAACATCAACTCCGTCCTCAAAAAGGCCCAGCAGAGGATGTACTTCCTGCGGCTTCTGAGAAAGCACGGCCTGCCACCGGAGCTGCTGAGACAGTTCTACACAGCGGTCATCGAATCAGTCCTGTGTTCTCCCATCACAGTCTGGTTTGGTGCTGCTACAAAAAAGGACAAACTCCGACTGCAACGGACAATTAAAACTGCTGAAAGGATTGTCAGTACCCCCCTACCCACCATTGAGGACTTGCACGCTGCCAGAACTAAGATAAGGGCGTGCAAAATCCTCCGCACCCCGGTCACCAGCTCTTGCAGCTCCTTCCCTCAGGTAGGCGCTACCGATCAATGCAAACTAGAACTAGTAGACATTCCAACAGTTTCTTCCCTCTTGCAATCAACTTCTTAAACACCTAACCTGTAATTCCATTACAGCAAGCTGGCAATTTTTTGACTTGAGTTTGTTGTCACATTTTTGTGGGGCCAATTATGTATTACTCGTGCACTCACTGTAGTTGTCTCGCCATGCTGCACTATTTGCATATACTGGCCACTCATGCCAGAGTAGCATCTGCTCCATTTGCACACTGATTGAGGAGTATCTGTAACATTTGCACAACCAACATTGTCCCAGATTATCTTACTACTCGTCACTTTAAACCGCATACACTCCTTGAAGTCTCAGCGCCCTTTGCACAATGGTCATTGCACCGGACTATTGCCATATTAGTCATTCGAACTGCTCTGTGCTAGAGGACATCTTTTTGCACAATTGTTTTTTTTCAATGTCTTTATGTCTCCAAAGTGTTCTGTAAATTGTCTGTTGTACTAGAGCGGCTCCAACTACCGGAGACAAATTCCTTGTGTGTTTTGGACATACTTGGCAAATAAAGATGATTCTGATTCTGATTCTCATTTAGAGTCTTCAATCAACCTACCGCGCATGTTTTTTGGATGTGGGAGGAAACCGGAGAAAACCCACGCAGGCACGGGGAGAACATACAAACTCCACGCAGGCGGGGCTGGGATTTGAACCCCAGTCTTCAGAGCTGTGAGGCAGTGTGCCAACCAGTTGTCCACCATGCCACCCCTTGGAGAGCCATTATTTAAATTTTTTTAAATTCAAAGGACGCATACGTGGGCTACCTTTTATGTGCCGGCACACTTACAGTAGTTCACCTCAGCAAGGGAAGAAGGACACAGATAGATAATGCATATTTTTTAAGTTTACAGTTAAACAAAAAAAAGTCAGCAGTTGTCAAAATAAAGTTTGAACTGTTTATTGCTCGTAACTGGATGAAAAGATTGGTAACAGAAATGAAAGCAGCGTGGCAGGAAGAGGTAAACAAACAGAAAGGTGATTGCTGATTGGGCAAAAGTCAGTCAGAGCGCATGGCTGGCAGCGAGCAGACGACAAAATGCGACATGCCAAGCCACGGATGGTTGAAAACTGGGCGAAAAGCCTCATGTGGCTTAATTTTACAATCAAAGAGGGCATCGTAGATGATATATGTTGTTCCCTTTGTTGCCAACACGCAAATGTAATTAATTATTGCCCAAATTAGTTGCCGAAGTTTGTGGAAGGTGTTGCATACAGCGGGCTAAAGAAAGCTAATGTTGACAAGCACAACCGTGCGGAGGCACATAAGAAGGGAGTAAATTTGGATGTAAATCCTGCAATATTGTCTGAACTCTACAAAACTACTCCTATTGGACGGGCGTTGAGCCATGTCTAATAGCAAGAAGGATTGGGTCAGTAAATTCAATTGCTGGTGAGTTGTATAATGGTACTATATTATGTGTATAGCCCAAGGTGGAGGGATGAATTTAGTGAAACCATGAATGCTAATATTCACAGGGATTGTTTCCAGTAATTTTGTATTTGCCGTGTGTAGGCTTTTCATTTTAGTAAATGCATTACAAATGGTATGCATAATTTAAAACCAAATACTAGTAGTCAGAGAAAACAAACTCACTTTTGTTAATTTAGGAGAAAATAATAAGCCAGAAGCGATGCTTACGTTACTTGCAGTTTACCATAATTTTTCATTTAATTGTTAAAATAAAACTAATATGTCTCGAAAAGGGCACCACGTCACTTTTTATAGGTATAAAACTTAGGGAAAATGACGAGAAACCTTTTTATCAGTCTTGTAATCTGAAGGTTGGGACACTTTATGAAATTTTGAGTTCTAGATGACAAAGGTTTACTTAAATTCAGAACACCCACAAAATACAACCAAGAGTGGACTTTTTTAGTATATTTAATGACATCTAGAAGGAAACACACAAAAGAGGTCTAACTAAAGAAAGAAAATAACACTAATAATGGTAAAAATAAGAATAATCTGCGTATGATAAGAGGAATAGAACATCGTCTGTTGGACTAAAGTTGGAAATGTGAGCATTTCCTGCGTCCAGTGCGGAGGGAAAAGAGAGAGAGAGGACAAAGTTGAGATTTTGTCTGAAGGTAGTAATTTTCCCGAAATTATTAGGCACTAATATTGTAGTCTGGCAAAGATGCCGTGTCTACTCACGCTGGTGGCTCAGGAAGCAAGGCGACAGATTTGGTTGCAGACGAAAAAGATGTAGGAAAATAAAGCGAAATAAAAGAGGCGGGAGAAGAAAAATGGCTGGCCGTCACGCCTTCTTGGGAGAACAGGACCGTCTCTCTCTTCCTGCCTTTTTTGTGGCTCGTTGGCAATTTCAGAGCAATCACGCTTGGCTGTGAGCGTACTTGGTATCGTAGGAGCAGCTGCTCTGATCGCCTAGCGATGGAGCACATTGAGGCTGGGAAGCCAGGTCTGTTTTATCCCAGCTTTCGCGGTTACCGAACCGAATAAAGAAAGGGCAAAAGGGGGAGGGGTGTCCCACGGGCAGCCCAACTGGCAAGCCCAACTGGCAAGAGGACAAAAAAAACACAAGAGAGCGAGAAGGTGTGAATTCAGAGTTAAATATCCCAGTGGGCAAGAGGGATTGCCGACTTGGAGAAGACCACACCCATCAGCTTGAATCTCGTCTACAAATTTGATCAAATGGGTTTAAACTCATATATTAATATAAAATAACTTCAAGTTGGTACTCACTTTACTCAGCGGTCAAGCATATCAGACTGAGTGTTTATACTTTCGGTTTGGAAAATCAACTGCTTATGATTCAAATCACATTTCATGCTGTTTGGAGTCACATCAAGACAAACAATCCTCAAAATCTCACAGTTGCTCAGAAAAAGTTGAAAGCGCTTAAAGTTGACACTCTCACACAGACATCAAGGCATATGTTTGGAAGGACTTTTATCCTTGGTTAAACATCAATTGAGAGTTCACGGATCGACTTTGCAGTTCCTCTCGACGCCTGCGGGTGTCGCCTTTTCCCAGAAATTGTTCGTATTCCCAGATAGGTCGGGTGGAACATCTGGCATTTGATACTTGGGAGTTCAGACTTAGAGGGTAGATGTTAATTAGTTTAGGGCCCACGAGACGTCTCTTTAGGGGCAGTCTCACAGCGGTGCCGCTTAGAAGAATGCAGTTTATCAAAGTGTGGGGACTCACTGTGTCACCTCAGTTTGCGAGGCGCATGTCCGCTACACTTGCTTGATAGACAAAATATTGGGACCATTGGTGCCTTATGTGCTCCAATAAAGTTTTTTTTTTAAGTTTGAACGCTTCCAAAACCTCTAGGTGTATTAGGAATATGTGTCATATTCTTAGTCAGATGGTCTAAATTCAAACACAGCCATGAAAACCTATTTTATTTTATGTCGCATGCTAAAATGCTAGTTGGTGCAGTGAATGCTAGTTGCTGCAGTGAAGTTGTACAACATAAAGGCTGTTTGCGCCTTTTTTTTAAATTAATGCCTTATCTTTTTGATACTCACAAGAAATGCCAAGTTTAAACTGAAATCTCGCTGTTAGTTTTATTTTATATTTGTGTTTCAAATTGCCTCACTGGAAAAGTAGACAAGAAAATACAGTTTTCTGCATCTGCACAATGTGAATTTAAGAAAATAACAGTTGATTATCTAAAAAAGGAAACCAATTGGTTGTTATTATTTTCTCTTGTGTATTCATAATTGCTCTATAACCAAGCAAAAATATATTTTATCCGAATATTTGATTATTCGATAGGACTCTTAGTAGGATACTCGATTACTAAAATATTCGATAGCTGCAGCCCTAATTGGATACATTTCTTATTTGTGACAGGTCTTTTTAAATAGTTGAAATGGTGAAAAAAGTAAGCAGTCATACTATGTTGTATAATTCTTCATAGAATAGCTGAAAACTTACTATATTGTGGTATATCGTTATTGTGATATAAAATGGCCCATATTATGACAGATTTTTTTCCATATCACCCAGCTCTATTCCCATAGCCTCCTCCTTCCTTTTCAGTCAGTCATCAATTTCCCAGTTTTTGTCCAGTCTAATCAGATTGTTGTTCCCTGTTGTTTTCGCTTCTAAGCTTTTTTCTTTTGTGAGTAAAGAATTTATTGGATTTCCTGGTGATAGGTCACCCTGCTCAATACCACTGTCACACTTTACAAACATTAATTTTATGCTGTTAAATCAATTTGCTAGCTCCGTCTGAAAATGTTCAACAATAACTGCTAAATTAATAACCTGATTGATTGAATGTACCAAACCACAAGATCAAAATGCAGTGCATTATAGGTATAGTCAAGTCAATATTATTTGCACAACAGCATACTTCTCAAAGCACATTACATACAGAGAAGCACACTCCTCCTACATTATCAGACATTTTTACAAGAAAACCAAGTGAACCACATGGCGCAAGCACAATGCTGGTCTGCTCTTGAGGCAGTTCTACACAGCAGTCATTGAATTGGTTCTGCGTTCATCCATCACAGTCTGATTTGGTTCTGCCACAAAGACGGACAAAATCACACTGCAACAGACAGTTAAGGCTGCCAAAAAGATTAGCAGTACCCACCTACCCACTCTTGAGGATTTGCATGCTGCCACGACTAAATTAAGGACACGCAAAATCCTCTCGGACCCTCCACATGCTAGTCACCAGCTATTACAGCTCCTTCCCTCAGGTAGGCGATATCGAACAATGCAAACTAAAACCGGCAGACATTCCAACAGCTTTGTCCTTCTTGCCAATAATGTCTTAAACAGTTGACTTACAATGGCATTGCAACATGCTGCCAAATATGCTGTTGATTACTACTGGCTACTTATGTGTTTGAGAAATCTCTGCACCATTTGCACAATCGTCCCTGTACCAGATCTGTACTAGTACTGTGTAGTACTGTAGTACTGTACTGTACAACGCTAAACTTTGCTGCACCAGTACAGAACTGGATCTCGTTATTTTATATAAATTGTAAAATAAAGTTATCCATCCATCCATCCATTTTCTACTTTCTGTTAAAGGTCACAGGTGAGATGGAGCCTATCCTTGCTGAGTTAGGGTGAGAGGCGGGTTACACCCTGGAATGGTTGACAGTCAATCATTGGGCATTTACAAACATGATTGTATTGCTTGAATAATTAAAAGTGTGATGACAAAATTAGCCTTTGACAATTGTTTTAAGGTGTGATGAGTTAAAATTTTATTGGTCTGGTTAAGAATATGTTGACGTGAACAGTTGTACATGTATAGCATCTCCACACACCAACCCGCAGGTATAAGTGAGTCCAACACTCTTGTCTTGACTGACTTTTACAGTGTTATTTTGAAGAATGTGATGATCCCTACAGTGCTGTGGTCTAGAACATTGTTAGAAGAGAAGTGGAAAAAATCTGATTTGAATGAATCTAAAAAAGGAATGCAAAAAATATATACAGTATAGGTGTGAATAATGGATGTTACTGGGTATGTCAAAGGTAATACCCAATTCAATATAAGTCCACATAATTTATTTGTTACAACAAATGTGGGTAAATGGAGTCATCTACAAAACACGTATATAGACAAGAGCTTGAGTAAAGAAACATATTGGGTCCAGATGAACAAGAAGTAAAACCATTGTAGAGCATTCAGACGTACTGGCGAGCTGCAGCTAAACACACCAGCGTACTTTCCTTCCGGTTCCGGGAATTTACAATGACATTGTAGCGAGCCAGAACAGCATAGTTTGTCTTAGGCTTCAGAATATTAAGCACCTCAAGAAAGAATAGTTATTCTTGGACTAAATGCAAAGGTTCACAGATTATATGTGTGGGGTAGCTATAACATAGATTTGTGTTCAAATCCTTCTAGCAAAGGTACCACTGTTCATTTGTTTTCTTGCTTTTATGTCTGTACATAACTTCAGCATTGCACAATATTTTGTATTTCAATGCAAACACTACCTAGCTAACTGCTGCTAGTCTTTTTCACTCTTAAACTGTTTTCGCTAAATGCAACTGATAGCAGCCTATCAAAGAAATAAAGGTGTCTCTCTGATCTTAATTCTTGTTTTTTTTGTTTTTTTTTACAGGGTTTTATGCAATTTAGCAGCCAAATATCTACTTACTTTTTACATTGGTATGTGCATATCAGTTTTTACCTATCCTTTATATTACATGACATATAGTAAATGATGCAAAGGTCCATGGCGTGGATTTAGAGCAGAGTCTACAGTGATGTGATGTAAGGGGATTCAAATGACAGATCCAATAATCTTGGTTTCTGTTATCACAGGATTGGTGCGTTTGTTGGCTCATTTTGGTGAGACAGACCTTATGAGGCCTTTCACATCCCATGTCCTTTCTATCACTAATGACCTCTGAACTCATCCCTAGCGATTGTTAAATTAAGGTCAGGGTTAGATGTTGATGACTGAGTTTATGTATGTGTTGGCTGACATCTTTGTCATTGATTTAGTTCCCCTCAGAATTGACCTTGGACTGAATAAATAAGGCATGATATTTTTCTCAATGGGCAATTTGTATGTACTAATGGGAAAACAAGACTCATCAGCAGGGAATACATGCTGCATTTTAAAAAAAAGTCACACTTGATATGTTTAGGAATTGGAATATATAGATGCCACAAACAATATATGACTCTTTGTACATGCACATTTTGTGTAATCAAAATGAATCAGCTTTCCAACCTGATTGTTATTGTTTGGATACTTTTCCTGTTCATGCTTGATATACATCTTTTAGCACAACTTAATGCACCAAACTGTCTCTGTTCAACACTGGTATGAACAAGAGGCAGTCCAGTCAAGTAGCTGCATTACTTTTATTTTGAAACCCTCCTGTAATCACAGCACGATTTGACACGAAAATAGGAGTCAGGCCGAATCTTTCTCCGTAACAGTATCTTCCTGTCACCATTAAAGGATGCTTCACAGATCTTCATACTTCATTTCCAGTCTATTTCTTCTGTGAACCATTCCAGTACAATTTACATCCGTTGATGTCCAGATTTTGTGAATGTTGTTGTTGGATTTTGAGTATTTGCAGCCACATTAACTGGTTTAATCATTTTATTTTTATAGAACCATGTCACACTTTTTAAGGTGTCCTATGCATTCTTTTTTTTTCTTTTTTTTTGCTCCATCATCATATCATTATCAAATGTGAGATTTCTCTGCATTCTCTGAATTGTGTCATATTTTAGATTACAGATGGTGAAATCAAAGTATATGACCATATTCCTTTTCTAGGGCTACATTTGTCAAGTCAGTTTCTAGTAGTCAGCATAAAAATGATGATGTAATGTCTTTCCTTGACATTTGAACCAGAGCAAACCCAAGCAGACATAAGGATAATAAATTGTTTTATAACAGAAATAGAACCATCCTATTATCAAAGCAGTAAGCACTGACAATCTTTCTGATTTGCACAGTTTCCACAGAGCATTGTGAGGGAAATTTCCCCAAAGAACTCTTGAAATAGCTTTGAATCACACATTAGATTACAGACCTGCCTCCTCTGTCAAACTGCACTTGCAGCTGTGATTACTGTTTTTACAGATTCCCCAACCTCATTAACATACCTCGAGGTTGATATTATGGAACTTCCTGCTGGCTTTTTTTTTGTCTCTCAAAAGCAAATGCATTTGGGGGACCTTGTCAGATTACACAACATAACACAACACATGAAAAGATGTGTTTTCATGTTTAAATGCATTAGACAGAAGTGGGTGGTGGATAGAAAAATAACAACCTACAACATGCAGTACTGCTTTCCAAATGTGCTCCATGTGAAAGTATATAGTGGTGGGCAGATTTCAGTCTCCCTTCTGACTCTGTGTGTTTCCTACGGGTTTCAGTAAAGCATGAATAATGCTGGGAGTTGTTTCAACTCCTGGTTAACCTGCCATTGCTTCACAAGGACTGATGTGACAGATTCACACATGGACACACACACCCCACACTTGCAGTGCATTGGGATGCAACAGCAAGAGACACTGGTAGACATTAGCACACACTGTCAAGCAGGTCTAAATTTGTAATAGATGTGTATATATATATGCACGCATGAATGTGCATGTACACACACACACACACACACACACACAAATAAGAAAAAAATTTCACCAACAATGGACAGGACTGATAAACAAAACCAAGCTCTTTGTGTCCATCTGTCATTTGTATGGTGCTGCTGCTCTGGGTGCTAGAGCCGTCACTGTCTGCACAATTACTCCTCTGCATGTCAGCTGGCCACTGGTGATAGGGACACACACGCACACACAAAAAAACAATACTTGTATTCATGTTCCATCTAAAGATGAGGAGACAGATACAGGTTTGAGTGTTGAGTCATATTGCTGTGATGTGAAGAGGACTGAAACGTTTAACCTAATTGTGTTTATCAGAGGCAAACATGAGAAGCCAGAGGGAACCTGAGAACTGTGGTTTGAAATAACTCTTATCACGGTTGTATTGCCTGTAGGAATTTTGAATATACAATAAATGCATGCATGCTTATGTCAAAGTGTATGTATTGTGTCATGTGAACTGATTCATATTTTCTCCCAGGGTTCCCAGAAGTGCTGTGTGAGTGACTCAACACAGAATTTATTTCATATGCCCATCACTAATCTACATTAGTATGCTGAGGTTACCTGCTCACTGTTTCTCTTAACTACACAAAGAGATTTTTGCCTTTTGCACGAACTGTAGGCACAATCACCTTCTCCAAATTGGATGAATATGATTAGTAGATTTTATGAGATTCTTGACTGGGAGGTACAATCTGTTTCTACTGTAGTCTGATATGTGAAATTTACTTTTGGGGAACAGAGTTTTTCTTCCAGTGTATTTTCCTGTCCAAATAGAATTACGAGGCAATGGCAGAATGTTTATTACCTCTGGTCATTAACCAGAGGTCACCCAGTGCAGCAGTTTTGAGCTTGAGTGAGGTAAGGAGAGTGAAGGCCATGAACAAGTAACTGGGATTCATTAAAGGATGACACTGAATGATGATTATGGGCCAAGGGAGGGATGGGTTTCTGGAGTGGTCTCAGTAACAAAAAGGATTGAAAAAGACCTGCAAGATTTGGTGGAGCATTGTGTCATCCAGGGAGTAATTTAAACTGTGATCTTCCTCCTGATTGTTATGATAATTCACACGGCAATCTAACCTTGTGTGTATTAAATCCTCAGCTGTCTAGATCAAACTTTGTGTTTATAACAACAAGGTCAAAAGAGAACACAAATTGGACAAATGAAAGACCTTATTAAAGTAAAATCTAAAATCTGTAATCTTTTCTAAAATCAACCAGTTATTGTTATTTCTGTAAGATGCCAGATAGGCTCGGTATGTAAGTGTGAGCCTTATTCAATTAAAAAAAGATAATAATAATAAAAAAAATAATGAAAAAAAAATCACCCTAAATTAATTTTCTACACAGTTTAATCTAGAGCCTATTTTACAGGTCTCATATTTTGGCTATTTAGACCTGCATAGAGTGACTCTCTAACATGGACTTAGTATAAAAGTGTCAGTTTCATTAAAAAAAAAAAAAAAAACCTTGGTTTTGTCATACAAGTGCCCATAAAAGGCCCCTCTGACAACTACTTCTGTTTGACCCAGTTTTGTATCCGCTTTGTCCATATTTGGCTAAGACCGCTCCCTTTCCTCTGATTGGTTGCATCCATGTAGAAGACCCAACCCTCACAACTTGTGAGGGCGCACGTGTTTGTTATGTTGACTGCGCTGGCTTGGGAGCGGAGAGGTAGGTGGAGATCTTCGCTAGGGACGCAGATAAACGTCTGGAACTCAGGAATGCGTGGACAATTTTAATTCATATTTCACATATTAACTGAGGCACCATGGAGCCCATATTAAATCTCAAACACAAGAAAAAGTTGGTTTGGTAAAATGTGGCACCTTTAAGACAAAAGGTGTACTAAACTCTGGACCGGTCACTCGTCACAGAATCAGTCAAAGAGCATATTAAGTGAGAATTAATCTCCACAAATTGAGCTATGTGGACCAGTATACTACAAATGCCTTTACATCTGTCCTTTTTTTTAATCCAAGTCTCATCTAAAACTGAAGTTAGACTGCAGGTATTAACATTCATTTCTGCTAGTGTGCCATATCCTTTTTGTTGTTGAATATTTACATCTGCCTATGCATCTCCTATAACTGATATGACTGTGCACTGAAAAAAGAAAATGATTCATTTAGTGTATCCTGAAAGTTAAATCAGTTTTTATTTCATGTAAACCATGTTTGAATGTTGGAATGCACATTACCAGTGTTAGCCAAAACGTTAGCTCTTGCTAACTTGAGCTTAGTTAAGTTTCAAAGCACAGCAGTAAGGGTCAGTGCTCAGACACATTCACACACCCATAGAATCTTTACACAAGGCACACGTTCCTTTGCCAAGATGTAAATTTATATTACATTAAAGTAAAAAAAATAATTTAAATCACAAACTACATTTTTTTCGACAATTAGATTTTTTTTGGGCATCTTTGTTGTATGTTATTCACTTTACATGAATGCATTCAAAACGCTTTCATTTTAGTTTTATGAAAAGACTCCGACTCTGTGATCTGTCCCAGCTCCCTCAGTAAATCTTTTTTTCTTGCATAGCCAAACTGAATTGAACCATATAAAGTCACCCCAGTATGTGTCTTTCTCCGTGGCCATTGAGCTGTCTGCATCTCTCTGCATAATGGGCCTGATGTTCAGCAAACCTAAGTAAATACTTGTTGTTTATGTCCAAACTAGTACATTACAGTGAAATATTATTATTAATAATACTTTGCAAGAGTTAGCAATGCGCACATTTGATCATTTATAACAGGGATGTATGACAAGGCCAAAGGCTATGTTCTGATTGTTACCATGGGTTTTAGTTTTGTCTGTGTTGGGTTTTTGTGCGTCACTGATGGTGTAGTGGTACATTCGCCTTTGGCGCAGGCAGCGTGGGTTCAGTTCCCACTTAGTGACGGTGTGAATGTGAGTGTGAATGCTTGTCCGTGTCTATATGTGCCCTGCGACTGACTGGCGACCAGTTCAGGGTGTAGTCCGCCTTTCACCCAAAATCAGCTGGGTTAAAGTAGTTTACATTAGCACAACGACTCTATTTAAATGCTGAATTTTAATTCTTTGAAAGGGCCTTTTTGATAATTGGCTTAGATCCTTCCCAGAGAGACTGTGCTAAAAAAAAACTGGAGTTGCTGTGGAAACGGTCAAAGTTGTAGTTGTGCTTGAGGTGGCAAGCTGCACATTGGCAGGCACAACGAGAGGGGAGTTCTGTGGTCCTGTGCCATTCCCGCTGCAAAACAACTCTCTGCCCTCCTCCTCTTCCTGTCTCCCGCAATGCTCCCTTGTTGTTGTCTTGAAGTGAGTGGGAGGCTTTAAGGAGAACAAATGCTGAATCTCAATGAGATTTTATTTTCTAATGTAGTCTGTTTCTGTTACTGATCCTATTCTCAATGTACAAACAGCAAAGACTGTCAGGATCCAGAAACTACAGATGTTGCGGCCATAAATGTAATTATGTTGTCATAGCTGGAACAAATATTAAATTTAAGTCTAAGAAATTCAGGCGTCTTCCGAACTTCTCACTAAATATCATCAATGTGTCACATTAACACAAATGGTTCAGATTAGCTAGTTAACTCTATTGTTGGCATTAAAAGCCACAGTGGCTCATGGACTCAGATGAGTGGGTTTTAGACAAAGATCGAAAGGCTTTGAGAAAAACAACTTCAGAGGCTGAAATGGTC
The DNA here is from genome assembly GCF_024500275.1 of Phycodurus eques. Taxonomy (NCBI): domain Eukaryota; kingdom Metazoa; phylum Chordata; class Actinopteri; order Syngnathiformes; family Syngnathidae; genus Phycodurus; species Phycodurus eques. The sequence goes on from NC_084526.1 coordinate 35,310,141, forward strand.
TGTCACTAATTAAGCAATAAGTAGGTGTGAATGTGAGTGCGAATGGTTGTTTGTTTCTCTGTGCCCTACGATTGGCTGGCGACCAGTTCAGGGTGTACCCCGCCTCCCGCCCAAAGATAGATGGCATAGGCTCCAGAACGCCCGCGACCCTTGTGAGGATAAGCGATAAAGAAAATGGATGGATGGATGGATGTTTGAAGATCAGTGCTGAAAGCATGTGCAAAGACTGAGAACAATTTAGTACTGAATTTTGAGATATATTTTTGGGGGCGTGACGAAACCAAGTGCGCACTTGGGCATTCTGGCATGAGTCAGCCCTCCCCTACTATATAAGTACTGAGTGCCTTCATTCCATCAGTGGCTATTTGGCGCAATTGTGAGTTACTTAGTAATAACTTGGCCCATTTCTACCCCGACAGTATGCAGTTAGCCCTCAAGCTATGCCTACAACCCGAAAAAAATGCATCTTGGTAAAATGTATGGTTACTAAGTCAGTTATTACTTGTATTCTAAAATTATGACTACCTTTTATTTTTTCTAATACCCTAATACCTTAAAATATGTATTTCTGCCATTATCTCAGTGGTATAGAGTAGACCAAGGAGGTGTGTTATCAAATGCCATGCACCTACTGTACTGTTAAGTCTCTCACAATGAACTTTGTTGTTGTTTCATCACAGTAATCACACTGACATTTCTATTTGCATCCTTGCATATGTGGTCCGGTTCTTGGTATGGTGTGTAACTAACATCAGAGTACACTATACATTGAATTTCACCTTATGGGATTAAAATTACTAATAGAGCTGACACAAATACAACAACAAACAAAAAACAAAAAAATTGTAGAGGGCTTGTATTTCTGAAAAATTACTGCTAACACAAAATATCAAAACAATCCCCATTTATATTGATCTACAAAAATAAATTTGCTTAATATACCCACATTACACACGCATATAACAACTGCTTGTTCTCAAGTTAAGAATGTGAGTTATTGAACTAATGTATCTCCGCTGGTCAAAGTAAGTATACACTGTGCTGTGTTATTATGCTTATAATCTTGAGCAGCACAAACATTTTGTTCCGTCATTCGTAAAAGACTGTGACGTAGCCAAGCGTCGTTGTTGGATTTATCTCACCAAACATTATAATGAATAAACACAAAAGGAATGAAGACGTTGGTCATTTTACTCATGAGGAGGGCGCATGGGAGATTGTTCAGATTACAGCCTCTCAACACGCTCTAAACAATCTCTCCCGTCGCTCCTGCATTTATTTGAAAATAGGGAGGTTTCTAAGTTTACAAGACATAACGTACTAAGCTACAAGACACAACACACTAAGGGTAGGGTTTCAAGGTGAAAACATGGCACCTGCCACGTCCCGGCCACGTCCTTCTCTCAGATGATTCCTGCTGAGTCATCTTCTTGAAGGCGAGACATCTTTCTTTCTAAACATTGTCCATAATACTAATGCAAGCTAAGCAAATAAATGATAACTTCTACAATATATCTAACAGTCGTCCTCTGTTTTAGGACATTTATGGCTTCTAGTGTTTGCATGATAACGCAGCGTTCTCAAAAACATCAAGACACGTTCGTTAAAGGCATTGTAAATTGAAAATAAAATGTCTTATAAAATTGACACACCATATAGAAAAGTGTTGTTAACAAACCTGTCAAATTTGAATGAAAAAAAAATTGTATTCCAAAGTATATAAAATGAGATTCCAAAATCATCCTCCCAGACCTCGCAGCTCTCGGACGCTGTGGGCGTGTCTACTGATTGTGCTGAAAACACGGCCTACTCACTTAGCTGTCAATCAAATAGGTTTGCTAAAACGTCTGTAGTCAGCTAGCTAGTTTAGCTGGCTAGCTTGTTAGCTCATTAGCTCATGGGCTAGCAAACGTAATAAACAGTTAACTTTCCCTGAAATGTCTGTTTTGTGGCTCTATGTGCGGTGTATAGATCAAGGTTTTGGAGTATTGGACGGCCCCAACGCCAGTCCGCCAGTGCGCTGATCCGGGAGCTCGCTAACGGGTACTTGCTACAATGTGCAAATGTCTTTGCACATGCTTTCAGCACTGATCTTCAAACACCCATCCATCCATCCATTTTCTTTATCACTTATCCTCACAAGGGTCGCGGGCATCCTGGAGCCTATGCCATCTATCTTTGGGCGAGAGGCGGGGTACACCCTGAACTGGTCGCCAGCCAATCGTAGGGCACATAGAAACAAACAACCATTCACACTCACATTCAGACCTACAAGCAATTTAGAGTCTTCAGTCAACCTACCACAGATGTTTTTGCAATGTGTGAGGAAAGCGGACTACCTGGAGAAAACCCACACAGGGAGAACATGCAAACTCAACACAGGCGAGGCCAGGATTTGAACCCTGGTCCTCTGAACTGTGAGGCAGATGTGCTAACCAGTCGTCCACTGTGCTGCCCATCTTCAAACATCCATCCATTTTCTGGGCCGCTTATCCTCATAAGGGTCGCAGGAGTGCTGAAGCCTATCCCAGCTATCATCGGGCAGGACGCAAGGTACACCCCTAACTGGTTGCCAGCCAATCGCAGGGCACATATAAACAAACAACCAACCGCACTCACATTCACACCTACGGGCAATTTAGAGTCTTCAATTAACCTACCACGCATGTTTTTAGGATGTGGGGGGAAACCGGAGTGCCCAGAGAAATCCCACGCAGGTACGAGGAGAACATGCAAATTCCACACAGGCGGGGCTGGGAATTGAACCCCGAACCTCAGAACCGTGAGGCAGACGCTCTATCCAGTCGTCCACCGTGCTGCCCATCTTCAAACATATTTAATGTATTTAGTAGAGCTACGCATTAATTTGTGGTGACTCGAATCGGCATTCGAGTCCGCAGAATAAAAACTTCACCGAAACATAATTTTTGGATTCAAATCACAATGAATCAAAGAATAACATTAATTACTTTATTCTGACAAGAGCTGCAATGCTGCTACGTTGCATCTACTTTTAAAAAAAGGTAAATATTTCACGATTTTTAGCCTTTGTTTATGGCCCATGCACTTTGGACTCATTGCACATAGTTTCTGCGCATGAATGCATTGTAGCACCACCGAGATCTCCGCATAGTTTGTTTTAAAAAAAAATAAAAATGCGCAAAAAACAACAACAACTATGCACAATAAGTCCAAAGTGCTTGGGCCATAAACAAAGGCTAAAAATCGTGAAACAGAGGGCGACCTTGCACAGCATTATCTTTTAATCTTTGTGTTGAACCGTCCACCCCACTCAGAATTTCTAAACTATCAGATGGACAAATATAAACATGGAGGTATTTTTTTTTCACAGTTGTGTTAAAAGTTTAGCTTTGGTGGAGGTCTGTACTATGGTTGTTTTGTTGTTCTCTTTGGTCATTGCTTAGGTAAAAGAAAAAACAAATTTCAGGTGGGAAATAACGAAAGCAATTTTTGCCCGCTCAGTGGGGAAGGCAGCTGCCTGCAGCTCAAAGTGGAGTTCGCACTGAGGGATGAACAGCTTAATGTTCCCAGAATCTCCAGAGAACCTCTCTGGTCGAGAGAGCTGTGGGCAGACAGCAGCAGAGGTGGCAGGTGGCTGCATGGTGACTGCTTCACATGGAAATGTTGGTACCATGGCGGTATCGGGTGTTGTGCCAACTGGTTCCTTCTTTAGAATAATTTTCATAAGAACTTCAAACTGTGAGGCCACCTGTCTCATCATATTGTCCTGATGTTCTGATAGTCCCTCTAGATGAAGGTGGAGGGCAGCAAGCTGCTCATCCTGCTTCGAGAGGCGTTGACCCTGCGCTTGAAGGGCTTTGCGCACCGGGTCTGAGTCTGTTTGGTCAATGTTAAGGCCAGTTTGTTCTGTCATGAACGGAACAGAGGATAGGACCCAAAGATGCACGACTCCAAAACAAATGGACAGTTTAAAAAAAGAGAGGTTTAATAGACGGGCAGAGGTCGGTACACAGGCAGGCAATCCAAAAAAGGCAACAGTATCCAAAAACGTGAGGCAAAAAGGCGAGGCCGATAATCGGAACAGAGTCTAGTCTTACTGTGAGTCTTTGACGTGGAAACAAGGAATGCTGGAACGCGACGAGAAAGAATGAGACACGAGGTTAAACGCAAGGGGTAATTAGGGTGAACGAGGCACAGGTGGTGAAGATGCTCTCAGGAACAGGTGTGTATGAAACAGGGGGAAGACAAAAACCGGAACACACACCCATGACAGAGGCAGTATTCCCGAGGCCTACACGATACCATCTGCTGCTTTTGGACTGTTTCACACTCCTGAGCCCCCGCCCCGACCCAACCTTGCATAAACACACTACACACATGTATCTGCCAAAAAATGGGAGTGTTTGATGATAATTTAAAGCTTCATCTCACTCTAGCATTTTGTGGCAGACAGAAAAAGGTTTGTTGGAGATGATAGCTTGGCTCAATTGTTCCCCAGCTGCTGCTCAAAGCAGACAAATGGGATTCTGTAGGCAGGCTAGAACAACACAGTGTATGTGACATCCATTTAGTTTTTTAAGCATTTTTACTGATTAAAAGAAAACATTTAACCACTGCCTCCATTTCAGTATATTTACTGGAGGTGGGTGACAGTCAGATACAGCAGGTTTAGTATATGTAGAAAATAAGTGCAGTCATTGATTCACTAATGGCTACATAAATTAGCAATAAGGCATGGTGTATCCTAATCCTTAAAAAGAAAAACCTTTAAAACAAAGGACATGAGAGGCGTGAAAGCAGTTTGTTGATATACATGTGTTGATCTATTCACAATATATTGTATATAGTACCTAAGACCGAATGTACTACATCAGCTTAACACGAAACCTGAGTACTGACAAGGCTACCTTTGTTTACCGTATGGCAATAGTTTACCAATTAATTTATGTCTTAATTGTCCGACAGCTGCGGAAAAATGCTAATTTACTCAAATAGACAATTTGTGAGTACATTTTATTTGTAACTGATTAGATATGGATATGTAAAAGTACATTAAAATGTAAATCAAATCATGCTTGAATGGGGCAAAACCATACCAAATCCAAGAGCTTCTCAATATTGGAATCCAACAAAGAGGAGGTCAAAGGTGAGCTGTCCCCGCCCCTGAGATGCAGTTACCCGTAGTTACTGAGCCTTACTCTCTGCTCAGGAGGGGCTGTGCTTCAACAAGCGGATGTTAGAATATAATGTGGAGAAACAGGGCGGGTGGAATCGGTGTCGTTCATGCTGAGTAGCAGCTGGAGGGGGAAGGGAGGAGCAAGGAGCGCCCTAAGGGAGGCAACACTGGGCCGTTGTTAACACTAGTGCTCTTGTACACCACATCCCATTTCAGGACCTCAGGTGAGCGGTTCATTCTGTTTCTGTTTTCTGGATTTCACAAGCTACGGGCTTTTACAGTCATTTGTAAGTTAGTCAAAGATTTAGGTTTGAAGCAGTTGTTTGATTGTCTTCATGTGCACTGTAAATCAACTGTAATTATATCCAGCTATATTTTAGTAGGGAATTACAGTTCATGTTTGAACTACAGAGCAGCCAGTCAGTCATGTCACTGATGTCCACATAACAGTATTAATAAGCTTGAGGTTTGTTGTTGTGGTCTTGTTGTACTTGTGTTTTAGTGTGTACTGTTTGAGCTGGTTGGTTCGTAACTAACTAATTATTATAATAGCTAATGATTGTAATTGTAATGGAGGGGTAAAAATGTGAAAAGCTGTCAACTGGACACTGACAACAGATGAAAGGGTACCGAAGGGTGTGTGTGACAAAAAAAGACAGCTGAAGAATGATTGGTAGCAATAATGGCATTTGCTGGTACAGATTCATGCTGCTTTGCATGCATGGTCTTAGTTCCACTGGGATTATTTTTTTCAACCTCCACATTAAGCTTATTGAGTAGCATCTCTCCCTCACAAAATCAGCCAAACTGTGACATTTGGCTGATTTTGCCTGCTATGACTGTGTGCCGCGGCCTCTTGTAAATCCTCTCGAGTGGCCAAACTGGTTATTTATTATTACTTAATATCAACCTGTGCAGGGCATTAGTCTATGTTGTCAGCTCTGAAGCACTCATCCATTTTGATATTTGCACAAATTTACCAAGTGGTTTCTTTAATATTTTTTCTGGCCGCTCATTTAAAAAAAGTAGAAGACCGTAGTGACCCAATTCCTGGGATGCTTCTCTATGAAAAATGAGCAAAGCAAACGCCAACAGATTTGAATTTACATACAGTATGTCTCTGATAGAGTGAGTCTATGTTTTCATTTTAAATTGAGGTTAAATCTGAATCCTATAGTGTTCAGTTATCACATTAGTCCAATGGTTTCAATGTACATTGGCTCGCTGCTTGAGGATTTAAAGTCAGATTTTGCTGGTCTGATAAGGTATTTATTTCACTTTAGGTTTAGTATTAATTTCTCCCAGTCTATTCCAGTTTCTTACGTACAGTATACCCATAACAACAAAGACTGTCTCAGATGTTTTGCTAAAGTGGAATTTATTTATCATATCTTTGCATTTGTGTTTCTTTTTATGTCTTAGGAGCTAACCATAACAATGCATATCCTGTAAACCACCAAATATGGCTCAAAGTAAGAGGCCAGGGACCTACAGTGTGACTCCTCCAATCCCGACCTCCTGTCCCACAGCTCATCATACAGAGTCATGTGATTTGAAAGCCATCCAACCGAGGCAGCGGCCAGCTCGCTACCCCAAGGAATCACATGTGCCAAAGCCCCTTCCTCGTACCTGTAAGGCACATTATTCCTCTCTCAAATGTGAAGATGTGGTTCCCAGCTGTCCAGAAGTGGATGTGGATGCAGATGTTGAACTGAAACAATATAACAATCAACCTGCTGTAGAATTAGAGGACCAGAGATCCACAATACCCTCGACGTCTGAACATGAGCATGAGCAAGATAACCACAACCAGGCAGACCTTCATGACAGCCTGGATGATGACTCCTGCTCTGACTACATTAACAACACTTCAGAGGACGAGGAAGACTATGATGACGGTAAGTGATTTTTATCAGTGAATATGACGAGTGTAAAAATTTATTTTAACCCCATCAAGTTGGGCCTAATGGGTACAGGCCCGGGCCCAACAAGCGTTCGTCTTCGAGCCCCACTTCCAGGCCTTGCTCCAGAGGGGGGCCCCGGTGACTCGCGTCTGGGCAAGTGAAAACGTCCTCCTGTATTTTTAAATATCATGGGGTCTTTGGAGCCGTGCTTTGTCTAGATCCTCACCTAGGACCTGTTTGCCATGTGTGACCCCTTCCAGGGGCATAAAGCCCCAGACAACTGTAGCCTCTGCAACATCATGGGGACATCAGGGACAGTGCCTCTGGATTGGCAGACCGGGGTCACACTCCTCAGCCTCCCCTGGTAAGGTCTATTCAGGGGTGCTGGAGAGGAGGGTCCGTCGGGAAGTCGAATCTCAGATGCAGGAGGAGCAGTGTGGTTTTCGTCCTGGCCATGGAACAGTAGATCAGCTTTACACCCTCGGCAGGATCATCGAGGGTGCATGGGAGTTCGCCCAACCAGTCTACATGTGTTTTGTGGACTTGGAGAAGGCGTTCGACCGTGTCCCTCGGGGGGTCCTGTGAGGGGTGTTTTGGGAGTATGGGGTACCGAACCCCCTGATATGGGCTGTTCGGTCCCTATATGACCAGTGCCAGAGTTTGGTCCACATTCCCGGCATTAAGTCGGACTCGTTTCCGTTGAGAATTGGACTCCGCCCTTTGTCACCAATTCTGTTCCTAACTTTTATGGACAGAATTTCTAAGCGCAGGTAGAGGGGTCCGGTTTGGTGGCCTCAGTATTGCATCTCTGCTTTTTGCAGATGATGTGGTTCTGTTGGCTTCATCAAGCCGTGACCTCCAACTCTTACTGGAGCAGTTCGCAGCTGAGTGTGAAGCAGTTGGGATGAAAATCAGCACCTCCAAATCTGAAATCATGGTCCTCAGTCGGAAAAGCGTGGGGTGCCCTCTCCAGGTCGGGCATGAGCTCTTGCCCCAAGTGGAGGAGTTCAAGTATCTTGTGGTCTTGTTCACGAGAAGAATGGAACGGCAGATCGACAGGCTGATCGGTGCAGCGTCTTCAACTACCGGAGACAAATTCCTTGTGTGTTTTGGACATACTTGGCAAATAAAGATGATTCTGATTCTGATTCAATGATGCATACTTTGTATCGGTCCATTGTGGTGACAAAGGAGCTAAGTCGAAAGGTGAAGCTCTCAATTTTCTGGTCGATCTATGTTCCTGGGCACACCTGTGGTCACGAGCTGAGGGTCGTGACCGAAAGAACAAGATCCCGGATACAAGTGGTTTACGCCGCACGGTGTCCAGGCTCTCCTTTAGAAATACGATGAGAAGCAGAAGCTTGATCATCCGGGAGGGGCTCAGAATAGAGCTGCCGCTCCTCCGCATCAAGAGGAGTAACATGAGGTGGCTCGGGCTTCTGATTAGGATGCCTCCTGGCCGCCTCCCTGGGTGAGGTGTTCCGGGCACGTCCCACCGGGAGGAGACCCTTGGGATAACCCAAGACACGCTGGAGAGACTATATTTCCCAGCTTGCCTGGGAACGTCTCGGGATCCCCCCAGAAGAGCTGGAGGAAGTGGCTGTGGACAGGGAAGTCTGGGGTTCCCTGCTAAAGCTACTGCCCCCGCGACCCGACCTCGGATTAGCGGAAGAAAATTGATGGATGGATGGATGGGAAGTCAGTCATATTTTCTTAAGAATTTCTCCTTGTTGGTCTGTCGGTCATCAGATTACTCTGCTTAAATATTTGTAAGACGTTTTGCATAATTTGAAGGTATCTAGGTTTCAAACAAAGGAAATTCATAGTAGTAAAAAAAAGTTAATTCATTCATATTTATCACACAACTGAAGTGCTTATCTTATTTGTGAACTATTGGGACAAAGGTTCTTGGCATTGTTGAAGTTGAGCAGTTTAGAATGTGTATCTGCTTCCTTCACATGAAATCTGAAATTATATTCTTCTCTCATTCAACGAGTCCTAACAACCGATTTTGAGGCAGTTCATTCTTTGGAGCAAGTGTTACAACATACAAACACAGTTTATTTGAGGTAATACTTGATCGTCGATCTGAGATCTCATCTGGCTCTGCTACTTCAGAGGTATACAATATTTGATGTTTTACCTACAGTATTTTTTATATTTGTTTATTTTTTCTAATTTATTTTAAACGTGGGATTGAGGAAACGTGGTCCCTAGATTCATTTTCCGAATTAAAATATTTTTGTTGTTGTTGTCCATCCAATTAATGCATGTTTTTGGGATGTGGGAGGAAACCAGAGTGCTGTTGTTGTTGTTCTTTTTAAAATTTATTTATTTATTTATTTTACACATATGGTAGGGGAAACATGCGGCCAGCGCCCACACTTCAAGTTGCCCCTATCATAGGCGCAATTTAAGAGGGGGGCAAGGGGGGTCAGTGACAGCCAGGAAGAGGGGGAGGGAGAGTCTGCAAGGGCATGCTGAAGCATCTTTATTGGCCAAGTATGTCCAAAAAACACACAAGGAATTTGTCTCCGGTAGTTGGAGCCGCTCTAGTACGACAACAGACAGTCAATTGACAGAGAACACTTTTGAGACATAAAGACATTGACAAAAAAACAGTCAGACAAAATACAGTAGCATAAAACAAAGCACAGGTTTTAGTCCGATAAAGTATATTTAAATATTGTAAATGACTGTACAATATGCACAGTGGGAACATGAACACTGTGCTATACTGTACTTAGTAATTCAATTAAGATGTATTCCACATAAAAGTTAAATAAAAATTGTACTTGAATAAATGTTTGAAAACAACAACAAAACATTTGTCCTCCCCACCTTTCACATCAAGGTTACACCACTGGCCCCTAGAGTTTCCTGTACCGTAACAGAGTTTTAAATTGTAAAAAAAATACCATTCACCACTAGATAGCAGACATCACTTACTACAGTGCCAGATCTTCTCTATCAGGGAAGAAGACTGGTGACGCCATGATTAAAATTAGCAGGAAGAGAAAGTAATGACGCAATGGTGAAAACCAGCAGTAAGAGAAAACGCAACCAAGAAAATTGCATTCCCATGTGGCCCTCTGGTAGCACTGACAACAAATTGTTGCCCCCGCCATCATTTAAATTGCCCATCTCTGTGTTAGAGCATAATAAGTCAAACACCTCCTTTTAAAAAAAAAAAAAACTTTTAAATCTAGAATAAGAATATTGAAAATTGGCACTGAATTGTAGAACAATAAAATATCTTAGATAAAAAATAAATAAATAAATAAAACAGGCGCAGGCTCTGTTCTTCTGAAAGTGCTGGAGACAAGCCCTTCACCTGTCAATGAAATACGTTCACTGTAGTCAACTACTGGCTGAAATACGTGTGCCGGTGCGGTTATAGTTAACAAACAGTTGACTTTCCCGTGTGTGCATGTGTGTGTGTTATGTGAAGTCTAACACACACAACGCCGAGCGAGATGCTGACGTTTTAAGTGACCCCGTCACGGTTGTGCGAACTCCTTACCTCGCTAGCCCGCGAGCTAACGCGCTAGCGAGCTCCTTACCGAACGTAATAAACAGTTAACTTTCCCTTAAGTATCTCTTTAGTTTGGATCGCTGAATGAAGCAAGGCTATGGATTTGGTATTGGAGTGGTCCAACTTGCTGTCGGCACAACAGTGAGAAGAGTCCGGAAAAGCTATCGTGTCCATTTTATTTATCGAACGCTAAGTCAAAATAGTAATATCATGACAGGCCTAATGCTGGCAATAGCTTGGTTTACATGGAACCTTTATTCTGATTATTATTGGTTTAGAAGCCCAAACTGAATGAAAATGCTCCAAATAAACACCTCAGTCAGAATAAACCAGCCGAATACGAATGGAATTTTATTCATTTTCACAGGGGTAGAATATTCCTTTTGCCAAACCGATCAGAAGTACATTTTTGCTATGTGTACCGTCATTCAGAATAGAGCCGTGAAAAGCTCTGTCTGCACATGGTCTGTCTTGATTGAATGCACAATGGCATCACCGTTTACGCATGGCGTAACTATGGCAGCTCCCGACGGAGCTCGTATGCTACGGAGATCTTGTTTTTAACTACTTAGATATTTTTATCAAGCATTTTTTAAATAAACGTACAAAAACACTCCCAACTACTGTACTGATTGGATGGCGGACCTCCATCCTGATAAATGCCGTGACAGTCACGACAAAGTGCGCATGTCACACGGCTGTCCCGATTAAATGTAGCACACATGTATACACCCGATCTGAATAGATCATGTCACATGTAAACAGTTGACTAGAGATCTTCAATCGGAATGACAAAAATGTCTTCATGTAAACCTGGCTAATGTGAAACGCCTAAGACAGGCTAATGGAAATTACTATAGATGTTACGGTAATTATAAACCTTCAAACAAGTGCTACTTTATCAAACATGGAACAGTATTACATACAAACAGAGCATGCAACAATCCTCACAGGCTTATATTCTCTCTGCTTTGTGGTAACAACAAATATTAAAACAACTCTAAATTGCCCGTCGGTGTGAATGTGAGTGCACGTGGTTGTTTGTTTGTATGTGCCCTGCGATTGGCTGGCAACCAGCTCAGGGTGTACCCCGCCTCCTGCCCGATGATAGCTGGGATAGGCTCCAGCACGCCCGCGACCCTAGTGAGGAGAAGCAGCTCAGAAAATGGATGGATGGATGGTTTCTTCACATCATTAGCCACAAGTGTGATCAATTTTGAGTTGCTGTGTTTATGTTGAGACACCTGAGCATTGAGTTTCACCTTTCCTACCTATGCTTACCATTATGCGACACAAGTGCATCACAGTTGAAAATGTGTTTCAGTGGGTGAAAATATGTTTGCAAGTTGTGTCTAACTTAGTGAAAAGTGTTTAGGGTTCTACCAAAACAGTGATCAATTCAATAAGTGGTTTCAGGGCACTGATGATTTGGTTCAGACAATAGGGTTTTGTGTTTTAGCAATTGTGAAATACTGTAATTATTGTGCATCTTTTGCAGTAGACCTCATTGCCGCCTAGCATTTTCTTGCACAAATTGGTGCTACTCCGAATGCACACAAGTTCTGACTTATCTGTAAACTGTAAAACCCCGAAAACGATTGCTTGATTTTTGCAATAAAGTATTGTGTTATTCAGTTTACATACAGTAGCAGGTTTCTAGGTATACTTCTCATGTATGTTTGCCATGTATGTTTTATTTTCTTTGGATAAAGGGAGATATTGTGTTGATACAAAATAGGAATGTTCAGCCTTAGCAGAGCGCGCTACTGAGTCCCTTTGCAATGGTTATGATTCCACTCTTTCTTATACACTATAGGTAATAAAGCATACGTGTTTGTGATCATTAACCCTTCTAGGACTGGCAGAGGAGGATGAAGGTGTTACTTACTACATCCGGTACTGCCCGGAGGATGAGAGCTACATGGAAGCTATGGATTGCAGCAGCCAGGGAGACTGCAAACACGGTCACGAGCGGGTCTGTATTATGCAGCCAGGTGAAGCCCACACCGAGTGCCAGGAGGCAGTTGAAGGGTGGACTGAAGAGGGAGACACAGAGGTGAGAGAGGAGGAATGGGTGGAAGATGAAGAGGAAGAAAGTGGCGCCAAAGAAGAGTGGAGAGAAGAGGAAGAAGGCATGAGAGAGGCATGGAGGGAAGGAGATGAAGAGGGTGGCGAGGAATGGAGAGAGGAGGGTCCAGGCAGGCAAGAGCAGTGGGCCGGTAGTGGGAGGCACAGAGAGGAGGAATGGGCTGAGGGTGAGGGGGAGGTACGCTGTGAGGTGGTGGAGCAAGATCCAGATGAACAGATATACAATGGACGACCAGAACCAATCTTGGACCATAGCCATCACAATGACCACCAACAACAACCTGCCATGAAAGATGACCTACACACTTGCCAGCCTGATGAGGAGGACGAGGGCGATGCAGAAAGCGAGGAGTACTGCCCAAATGAGGAAGAAGATGAGGAAGGAGATGAACATGAGAGACATGAAACTGCCTATACTGGAGACTACTATGCCCCAGAAGATAATGGCAACTCTGTGCATGTCTCTCCCTTCCCAGGCCGCAAGGTGCTAGTGGTCGAGGGGGAGACGGGTGAGGAAGCAGAGGAGGACATTGACCAAATAGTTGCTGAGATCAAGATGAGTATGAGCATGGGTAGCCTAAGTAGTGGTACTGACCAAAGCCCAGAAGAAATGGCACAAGACCCACCCACTGGTGACTACCTTCATGCCAAGCCCAACACAGCCACCTACCCATTAGCGCACAACCACCATGACAGCAGACCCAAGTCCCTTAACCTGCCTTCTGTGCATCATAACAACCCAGACCTCCAGAGGGGCCTCAAGATACAACCACATTCCCCAGAAGATCGAGAGCGATGGCAACAGGAGCAGGTGAGCTGTGTGCCTTTTTACCTATTATAGCAACAGCTTCTCTTTGGGCTTATCACATCAATCAAAAATAAGAAGACAGTCTGCCTGGTTTAACTGTGTTTGGAGGAGAAGCTACTTGCATGTTGGTGGCAATTGTTTTTGAACGCATAAAACCCTTTAAAAGAAAATTTAAAACCTCTTTTTTAATACCCTTCTAATTTATTCCCTTTTCCTCTCCAAATATATTTAACAGTACTTCAAGTACGAAGGACAGCATACTAAATGTAGGAACTTATCAACAAAAGCAATACAGCAATGCATAGTACAAGCTCAGTAGTTGTGCACAAATGATATCCATCATCCATCTTTTTGATGGCTGTCTGGCATAGACACTTGCCTTGGAATATAATGGAAGAGATTGTGGCTTGGAGCAAGTCGTGGGTTACAGGGGAAATGTTTCTCATCGCTCCCCAGAAAATAGGTGTATCCTTCCCCCTCCCCCATGTTGCTCAATTTGTCCCTGTCCTTGTACCCTGCTCTTAAGGAGTATCATAAATATGTGAGGGGCCGTTAGGGACATTATTCAGGATTAGCTCTCACACTTACTATTCAAAGGCTTTCACACACACACAAACTACTGAAAGGCTCTCATGTGGACTACTCAAACACTCTCATACACACGAGTCTTGCTCTCATTTACACTACTCAAATGCTCTCATTAACACTACTCAAATGCTCTCATTTTACTACTCAAATGCTCTCATTGACAGTAGTCAAATGCTCTCTTTTACACTAGTCAAATGTTCTCATTGACACTAGTCAAATGCTCTAATTTACACTAGTCAAATGTTCTCATTGACACTAGTCAAATGCTCTCATTTACACTAGTCACATAGCAAATAAAAAAATTCCCCATATTGAGAAACTAAAATATAACGTCAAACGAAATAGTGAATTTATTGACTAGTGTACTGTATACAGTTGTCATGAACGGAACAGAGGCTAGGACCCAAAAATGCAAGACTCCAAAACAAATGGACAGTTTCCAAAAAGAGAGGTTTAATAGACGGGCATAGGTCGGTACACGGGCAGGCAATCCAAGAAGGGCAACAGTATCCAAGAACATGAGGCAAAGAGGCAAGGTCGATAATCGGAACAGGGTCAAAGTCTTACTGTGAGTCTGTGACAAGGAATGCTGGAACGTGACGACAAGGTACAACGAACTGGCAACGAGTGGGAATGGGACACGAGGTTAAATACAATCGGTAATTAGGTATGAACGAGGCACAGGTGGTGAAGATGCTCACAGGAGCAGGTGTGTGAGAAACGAGAGAGAGGAAGACAAAACCTGGAACACACGCACACACACACACACACACACACATGACAGTACCCCCCCCCTTAACGGCCGGCCCCAGACGGCCCTGGGGCCCCTGGATGCGCAATGTGGAAGTCCCGAATGAGCGAATCATCCATGATAAACGCAGACGGTACCCATGAACGTTCCTCAGGCCCATAGCCCTCCCAGTCCACCAGATATTGAAACCCCCTCCCCCTCCGACGAGACGACAACAGCCGCTTCACAACGAAGACAGGGCCCCCATCCACAAACCGGGGGGGAGGAGGGGGCCTGGAAGGCGGGACCAGAGGGGACTCCCGGGCTGGTTTGAGTAGGCTGACATGAAAAGCAGGGTGGACCCGCATCGACCTTGGGAGCCTCAGCTTCACGGTGACAGGGTTGATGATCTTTGTGATAGGGAAGGGCCCAACGAACCTGGGAGCGAGCTTCTTGGACTCCACCCAGAGTGGAATATGTTTGGTCGAGAGCCAAACTCGCTGACCCACTTTGTAGTTCGGGGCCGGTGTCCTCCGACGGTCAGCAGCGGCTTTGTAGGACCGTCCCTGGCGCAGCAGCATCTGTCGGGCTCGCTCCCAAGTCCTCCTGCAGCGTCTCACCAAGGTTAATGCCGCTGGAACTGTGGACTCAGGGGCTATGGCAGGAAACAGAGATGGTTGGTAACCATGCACAACGTGAAAAGGCGATAGACCAGTGGATGCAGAGGGGAGGGAATTGTGGGAGAATTCGACCCAAACCAATTTCTGAGACCAGGATCGCGGATCCTGTGAAGAGAGACATCGGAGCCCCGTCTCCAGGTCCTGGTTCAGCCTCTCGGTTTGGCCGTTGGTTTCAGGATGAAACCCAGATGACAGACTGAGGCTAGCACCTATGAGATTGCAAAACTCCTTCCAAAATTGCGAAATGAATTGGGGACCCCTATCAGACACCACATTCTTGGGGAAACCATCGAACTTAAAAACCTGATTAATCATCAGCTCGGCAGTGTCTTTAGCTGAGGGGAGTTTTGGAAGTGCAATGAAGTGTGCCATCTTAGAGAACCTGCCAACAACTGTAAGAATGGTGGTATTTCCTTTCGAGGCCGGTAATCCTGTCACAAAGTCTACGGAAATGTCTGACCAAGGACGTTGTGGTATTGGCAGGGGTCGCAACTCCCCAGAAGGACGTTGATGAGAGGGCTTGTTGGCAGCACATACCTGGCAAGCATTGACATAATCAATAACATCCCTCCTAATATTAGGCCACCAAAAGCGCTGTTCGACCACTGATTGAGTCTTGGCAATGCCTGGGTGACATACAGTGCGGTTCGTGTGAGCCCAGTGGAAGACTCTTCCCCTTAAGGTCGGAACCACATAAAGCCTGTTTTCAGGGCAATCGTCAGGGCTAGGAGTGTCTTTCAGAGCCCCTTTAACCGCCGTTTCAATGTCCCAAACAAAAGCGGAAATAAGTATGACTTGGGCAAAATAGTCTTTGGGTCGGACAAAGAATTCTCTTCGGAGAAAATGCGTGACCAAGCATCTGGCTTACCATTTTTAGAACCGGGTCGGTAGGATAGCGTGAAATTAAATCTAGTAAAGAACAGAGCCCATCTAGCCTGCCTCGCATTTAATCTTTTAGCAGTCTTAATATACTCAAGGTTCTTGTGATCTGTCCATACTAAAAACGGAGTCTGTGCCCCCTCTAGCCAGTGCCTCCACTCCATCAAGGCCACCTTGACGGCCAGCAGTTCACGGTCACCAATGTCATAATGTTTCTCAGCTGGGGTCAGTTTTTTGGAGAGAAAAGCACAAGGATGTAATTTATCATCCTTGAGAGATTTCTGGGAGAGCACTGCTCCTATTCCGGCATCAGACGCATCGACTTCTACCACAAACTGCTGTTGGAGATCTGGCAAAGTAAGGATGGGAGCGGAGGTAAAGCTCGACTTAAGTTTTTGAAACGCTGCCTGACAAAGCGGGTTCCATGCAAAAGGTTTGTGTGGCGAGATAAGATCATGCAAAGGAGAGGCTATAGAACTGAAATTCCTGATGAATTTTCTGTAGAAGTTTGCGAACCCTAAGAACCTTTGTACATCTTTGCGTGACGTGGGAGTAGGCCAATTAATTACTGCATCGACTTTGCAAGGGTCCATTTTGACTTCACCTTGAGCCAGGACAAAACCCAGAAAAGAAACTGACGCCTTGTGGAACTCACATTTCTCAGCCTTAACATATAGTTGGTTCTGCAGTAACTGCTGCAAAACAGAGCGGACATGAATAATGTGAGTCTCCTCATCCGGGGAGAAAATCAAAATGTCATCCAAATAAACAAAAACATAAACATTCAGCATGTCACGCAGGACATCATTGACGAGGTTCTGGAAAACAGCTGGAGCGTTAGTAAGCCCAAAAGGCATTACCAAATATTCATAATGTCCTGTTGGTGTGTTAAATACTGTTTTCCATTCATCCCCCTCCCTTATTCTGACTAGATGATATGCATTTCTTAAGTCCAGTTTGGTGAAAACCTTGGCTCCGTCCAGGAACTCAAAGGCGGTGGAGATGAGAGGAAGAGGGTACCTGTTTTTTACAGTGATATCGTTGAGACCCCGGTAATCGATACAGGGTCGCAGGGTCTTGTCTTTCTTGTCCACAAAGAAAAATCCTGCTCCCGCAGGGGATGAAGATGGGCGAATGATCCCGGCTGCCAGTGATTCCTCCACGTACTCCTTCATGGCCTTGTGTTCCGGCCCTGAAAGAGAGAACAACCTGCCTCGTGGGGGTGTGGTTCCAGGCAGCAAGTCAATAGCACAGTCATAAGGTCTGTGGGGTGGAAGGGATTTGGCCTTGGACTTGGAAAAAACGTCTTTAATATCCTGGTAACGGGTGGGCACTTGAGATAAATCAGGATCCCCAGATGGGGTCTGTGGATTGTCCTTAGAAACATGACCCTGAACATCACATGGCGGCTTGAAACAGTTCCGGGCGCAATTGCTGCCCCATGACATAACCTGCCCAGAGGACCAGTCAATGTGGGGGTTATGTAATCTCAACCATGGGTTCCCTAAGATAAGGTCCTGATTCATGGCATCAAAAACATGAAAACTAATGCATTCCGAGTGAGAATCGGGAAATGTCAATGTGAGTGTTTGAGTGCGGTGAGTGATTTTGCCCATAAAACTGCCGTCTGCAGCATAGGTGTTGCGGTGGCGTTTTATTTCAAAGGTTCTAAGGTGCATACGTTTAACGAGGATGGAGTTGAGTAAGTTTTGCGTCAGAACCAGAGTCAATTAATACAGGTGTATGAATTTCTTGATCAGGAGAGCATAGTGTCACTTTAGGAAGAACCCGTGTAGGGTCTTCCTTCATCAAATTCAGACTCACCTCTCCCGTGCCCTTGCTACCGGCAACTTTGACGTGACAGTTGCTCACGGAATGACCCAACTGACCGCAGTAGAAGCACCGCCCTACCCTCAGCCGGCGTTGACGTTCCTCAGGGGAGAGACGGAACCTGCCCACTTGCATGGGTTCCTCCGTGGGGACGTTAGCCAGTGGGCTGAGACCGGAAATAGGGGATCTGCCTTGGTTTGGCTGGTCACCGAGGCTTGTCCTCAAAGTGCGCGGTGACGCAGCCTTCCGCCGATCTCCATCCAGCTCACGATCCAAAAGCCTCTTGTCGATTTTTACAGCGAGAGCGATGAGAGTGTCCAAGTCGGTCGGCAGGTCTAGCGGCACTAAATGATCCTTGACGGCGGGGGATAGTCCTTGAAAAAAGGCATCGAGTAGCGCCCGATTATTCCAATGACTCTCAGCTGCTAGAATGTGAAACTCAATCGCTTAACACCCTGCGCATGCCTTGTCGTAAGGTGACAAGGGAGCGAGCTGCCTCACGATCAGGAGTGGAAAATTGAAAAATTTGCTCCATAGTCTTTACGAAAAAAGCCCATGAATGACACGTGGTGGAATTGCGGCTCCATTCAGCAGTAGCCCACGCCTCCGCACGACCAGTCAGGTGGGAAATGACGAAAGCGATCTTTGCCCGCTCGGTGGGGACGGCAGCTGTCTGGAGCTCAAAGTGGAGTTCGCACTGCGTGATGAACGGCTTAATGTTCCCAGAATTTCCCGAGAACCTCTCCGGTCGAGAGAGCTGTGGGACAGACAGCAGCGGAGGTGGCAGGTGGCTGCATGTTGACTGTTTCACATGGAAATACCGTGGCGGTATTGGGTGTGGTGCCAACTGGTTCCTTTTCTTGGATAATTTTCATAAGAAGTTCAAACTGTGAGGCCACCTGTCTCATCATATTGTCCTGATGTTCGTGACGACAAGGTACAACGAACTGGCAACGAGTGGGAATGAGACACGAGGTTAAATACAATCGGTAATTAGGTATGAACGAGGCACAGGTGGTGAAGATGCTCACAGGAGCAGGTGTGTGAGAAACGAGAGAGAGGAAGACAAAACCTGGAACACACGCACACACACACACACACACACACACATGACAGTACCCCCCCCTTAACGGCCGGCCCCAGACGGCCCTGGGGCCCCTGGATGCGCAACGTGGAAGTCCCGAATGAGCGAATCATCCATGATAAACGCAGACGGTACCCATGAACGTTCCTCAGGCCCATAGCCCTCCCAGTCCACCAGATATTGAAACCCCCTCCCCCTCCGACGAGACGACAACAGCCGCTTCACAACGAAGACAGGGCCCCCATCCACAAACCGGGAGGGAGGAGGGGGCCTGGAAGGCGGGACCAGAGGGGACTCCCGGGCTGGTTTGAGTAGGCTGACATGAAAAGCAGGGTGGACCCGCATCGACCTTGGGAGCCTCAGCTTCACGGTGACAGGGTTGATGATCTTTGTGATAGGGAAGGGCCCAACGAACCTGGGAGCGAGCTTCTTGGACTCCACCCAGAGTGGAATATGTTTGGTCGAGAGCCAAACTCGCTGACCCACTTTGTAGTTCGGGGCCGGTGTCCTCCGACGGTCAGCAGCGGCTTTGTAGGACCGTCCCTGGCGCAGCAGCATCTGTCGGGCTCGCTCCCAAGTCCTCCTGCAGCGTCTCACCAAGGTTAATGCCGCTGGAACTGTGGACTCAGGGGCTATGGCAGGAAACAGAGATGGTTGGTAACCATGCACAACGTACACACACACACATGACAACAGTAGTGTATGAAGGCAGCAGAACAGTGGTGAGGTGTGGTGTAGGTATGACAGAGGAATTTAAGGTGGAGGTGGGACTGCATCAGGGATCAGCTCTGAACCCCTTCTGTTTGCAGTGGTGATGGATAGGCTGAGAGATGAGGTTAAACTGGAATCCCCATGGATCATGATGTTTGCAGATGATATTGTGATCTGCAGTGAAAGCAGGAAGCAGCTGGAGGTTAGAGTTAGAAAGGTGGAGGCATGCACTGGAAAGGAGAGGAATGAAGATTATGTGCATGAATGAGGCTGCAGGGAGAAGAGATAGCGAGGGTGGAAAACTTTAAATACTTGCGGTCAACAGTCCAGAGAAATGGTGAATGAGCTAAGGAAGTGAACAAACGGGTTCAAGCAGGTTGGAACGGGTGGAGGGAAGTGTCAAGTGTGTTACGTGACAGAGTTTATAAGACAGTGGTGAGGCCAGCCATGATGTACAGCCAGTGGCACTGGAGAGACGACAGGAAGCAGAGCTGGAGGTTGTGGAAATGGAGATGTCTCTCTAGGAGTGACCAGGTTGGATAAAATTAGAAATAAGCTGATCAGAGGGACAGCCAATGTTAGATGTTTTTTAGACAAAGTTAGAGAGATCAGACTTCAATGGTTTGGACACGTCCAGAGGAGAGAGAGTGAGTATATTGGTCGGATGAAGAGGAGGGAGCTGCCAGGCAAGAGAGCTAGAGGAAGACCAAAGAAAATTGATGTAGTGAGGGAAGACACGAGGGCAGTTGGTGTTAGAGAGGAGGAGAAAGACTTACATGGAAAAGGATGACACGCTGTGGCGACCCCTGACGGGACAAGTCGGAAGGAAAAAAAGAGAAACATGTTAGTTGTGTATTTAGGATTAAAGTAAATTATATTTGAAAAACTGTTGTTTCCCACTTCATACGAATGTAAATTTGTTCTTCATTTGGTGTCAAATGAACATTTGTTAGTTTCATATTCATTTGCATATGTATTGTTCATGGTAGAAAGTAACATATTAGGGTAAACTAAAAAGGGAAATGAACAGTACCAGCATGTAAACAAGGATGTAAACAGTTCACCCACAGATATACAGTTCTATCTACGTTCTTCCTGAGGACTAAAGCAAAAAATGTTGCATATGGTTGCCTTAATTATACAAATAGTGAAAATATCACAGATGGACGTGTGTAATGTACAGTGTTTTGGGAATGTGTACAGTTTTATAGAGTGACATGGTTTTTAGCATCGCATCGCACTGAATAATCCCAATCTCATTAATGACTGTTTGCACAACTGAGCTACAGAACACACTGAACACTAATCAGGTTTTTAGCTCTCATTTTGCAAAGGAGGCTACTAATGTCATATATGTACTGATTTATTGCAGCTCCGTTTGCTCAACAACATTGCCTGTTTTGCTGAATCTCACATTTCTGCTTGTCATCTCTGCCCTCCCCATGAGGAGCAGGTTTATTGGCAAGAGCTTCATTGGTGCCATTAATGGTTGAATGTTAATAAGCAGTTGTGCGTAGCAATATAGATGTATCCCGGGGGAGTAAAGATAATCCGCTCCCTGTGTGATTGCGTGCTGGCTGCCCTACTTATAACCATTGTATTTGCTCAGAGCTGAGAAAAAAAATACAAAACTCAGTGAAGGGCAAGTAAAAGACAGCATCATTATGAGTCACTTCTTTTTCAAATTCGAAGAATTTATCGATTCAAATTGTATACAAATGTGTTGTATTCTTTAACAGTTTGAAGAGTTTCATCAGTGCTGTATTCTGAGGTACACTTTTTTCACTAAACTCATCCAGGTCTGTAGCAGGCCCAGGTACTTCCTCGAAAGCTTCCTAGCTACTGTTGTTGTGTCCTGTTCTATACTCTTCTTCATACCTGTTTGTTTGTGTTGACCTGCCAGGGGTACAGCAGTGCAGAGCAACCCAGAAAACAGCAGCGCTCTGACTTGAACCTTCCCCTGGAGAACAACAACGTACCAGATGTAAGATTAATTAATACCCTGCTGCGGTGTTTTCTGATTCCTGTGCACATTTGTCAAATTGACAAGGCCACTTAAAACGACAGATGTCGCCATTTTGATCTAACAATGGGCGTGCGTGTGACTACGTAAAAAAATAATTTTGTTGTTACACCTCAACACGTCCTCTGTTTATGCTTTGAGTGGATTTCTCATAATTGAGCTACGTGCCTGATTTTCTGGAAGCCGTATTTCAGTGAGGAGACAGTGGTTGTTTTCTCAACATGTTTTTGCCGTTGGTAGTCTTCAGTGAGCAGGATGTGGCCTGCAGGAATAAACTGAATAGTAATCATGTCACAACTCACAACCAGATAAGATTTCCCCTGCCTTCTTTGTAGTATTTATGTTCATCCAACTTCCACAGAAATGTGTGCAGGATTATTTATTAGCACCGTCTCTTGACGCGCACTTCTGTGTTCATGAACATAGAGACCACCATTTTTCATCTATCCATTTTGTACTGCTAAAACATTCACGGTCATGGTTGAGCTGAAGAGTATGCCAGCAGAGAAGAACCTTTGACATGAGGCAGACATGCTAACCACCACAATCATTCACAAAAAGCTGTCTTCGCTCAATATCATAATTGCAATACATTAAATTGTATGACATCATAATACTGTGTTGTTGTTTTTTTCTTATAGACCACCAAAAAAGTTGCGTCGTTCCCCAGCTTTGTTGATGGTAAGTTCATCTGTCTGTACACCTGCTGTATGTTGACCTCAAAGTAAAAGCAATCGCGTGGGGAGTCACTGAGCTCCACCTCCAGCCTATCCCACTGCAGGCCGGTTGAGCTCCTTCTGTGCTCTTTCCCTGCCTACTGACAGATATTAGCCCAAATGATGACCGAGGGCCTTATTAGCTGCCTGTCTGCTTCCTCGGATTTTGACAGTGCAACATGTCAGAGAGTGGCTGGCTGATTCACATCTACATATTACAGCCAGATTAATCTAAACCCAGGCTTCTTCACGCATCACACCTCCATCAGTTCCCAGCCAGTGGCCATCTCATTGCTCACACAATCTGTTATCGTGCTATCGCTACGGTCCTTGGCTCTGTTTCACCACACCCACACTGAACCTTGTCAGTCCATCCCAGTTGACTTCCAATTAACATTTCTCCTCTCTCCCTGGAATAGTCCCAGGACCCTGCGAGCCAGAAGATCTGATTGATGGAATCATCTTTGCCGCTAACTACCTGGGCTCCACTCAGCTGCTGTCTGAGAGGAACCCTTCGAAGAACATACGCATGATGCAAGCCCAGGAGGCAGTCAGCAGGGTTAAGGTACTCAAAGACACACAACATAAAAAAATAACAATCCGGCCTTGCCTGTGTGGAGTTTGCCTGTTCTTCCCGTGCCTGCGTTGGTTTTCTCCAGGTGCTCCGGTTTCAAAAACATGCGTAGTAGGTTAATTGAAGACTCTAAATTGTCCATAGGTATGAATGTGAGTGCGAATGGTTGTTTGTTTTTGTGTGCCCTGCGATTGGCTGGCAGCCAGCTCAGGGTGTACCCTGCCTACTGTCCGCAGTTAGCTGTGATAGGCTCCAGCATACCCACGACCCTAGTGAGGGTAAGCGGTGTAGAAAATGAAAATTGTATCTAAGAAAAAAAATATTCTCAAGTAATAGTTTTCAAACCTTTAATGCAAAAATGTCCTTCCCGTTAGGTGTCCAAAATAAAATTTTATGATTTTCAACAGGTTTTCTGAAGATGCTAATTACATTTCTGGATATACTGTATAGGAATTTTCTCTTATTGCTTATTATGCCTTTCCATGAAAACACAAATGCCTCTCAGTGTCTTCAGAGTTCTTTTTATTTGTTTGTTTCTTTTACAAATGGTCTTTCTTTTTCACTCAAACTGTCTTTACCGTTAATTTCAATGGAGAGAACCTCATTATGTTGTTGCTATACATAAAGAGATCTGTAAGCTCTGCGACTGGCTGGCGACCAGTTCAGGGCGTACCCTGCCTCTCGCCCAGAGTCAGCTGGAATAGCCTCCAGCACACCCGCAACTCGCGTAAGGATAAGGAAAATGGATGGATGGATGGATCTGTAAACTGAAGTAACAGGATGAGGCAGCCATTTTGCATTCACACAATAGCAGACAGCTCAATAAATGGTGTTATTTCTGAGATATGAATAAATCTGTATGAATTTGTGAAAGGTTTAGATTTTTTTTACAAGTGTCTTTACTGTTATCAACTGGTATAAAAATTACCCATATATAGTTAGTTATTGGTCATACTGAGAATGACAACATCCATCCATCCATCCATTTTCTGAGCCGCTTCTCCTCACTAGGGTCGCGGGCGTGCTGGAGCCTATCCCAGCTGTCATCGGGCAGGAGGCGGGGTACACCCTGAACTGGTTGCCAGCCAATCGCAGGGCACATAGGAACAAACAACCATTCGCGCTCACAGTCATGCCTACAGGCAATTTAGAGTCTCCAATTCATGCATGATTTGGGGATGTGGGAGGAAACCGGAGTGCCCGGAGAAAACCCACATGAGAACATGCAAACTCCACTCAGGCGGGGTCGGGGATTGAACCCGGGTCCTCAGAACTGTGAGGCTGACGCTCTAACCAGTCGACCACCGTGCCGCAGAATGACAACATTAATATATAATAATAATATGACATGCTTCAGTGAGATGGCGTCAAACACACGTTTTTCAGTGCTGATCAGTGATTATAGTACAGACTCAGACTAAACACTCAGTATGTTTACATGTAGAGTTGAGTTGAGTGACACTATAACTCAACCAAGAAACGTAATTGGACTTTTTTTGTTGACCTATTGCATCACCCCCTCCTTGAGCAGTCACCTTGTCGTGGTGGAGGGGTTTGTGTGTACCAGTGATCTGGTGTGTGAGGTCGAGAAGTTCCGACTAGATATAGTCGGACTCGCCTCCACACACAGCTTGGGCTCTGGTACCAGTCCTCTCGAGAGGGGTTGGACTCTCTTCCACTCTGGAGTTGCCCACGGTGAGAGGCGCCGAGCAGGTGTGGGTAAACTTATTGCCCCCCGGCTCGGCGCCTGTACGTTGGGGTTCACCCCGGTGGACGAGAGGGTAGCCTCCCTCCGCCTTCGGGTGGGGGGACGGGTCCTGACTGTTGTTTGTGCCTATGCACTTGTTTGTGCCTATGCACCAAACAACAGTTCAGAGTACCCACCCTTTTTGGAGTCCTTGGAGGGGGTGCTGGAGAGCGCTCCCGCTGGGGATTCCATTGTTCTATTGGGGGACTTCAATGCTCACGTGGGCAATGACAGTGAGACCTGGAAGGGCGTGATTGGGAGGAACGGCCCCCCCGATCAGAACCCGAGCGGTGTTCTGTTATTGGACTTCTGTGCTCGTCATGGATTGTCCATAACGAACACCATGTTCAAGCATAAGGGTGTCCACACGTGTACTTGGCACCAGGACACCCTAGGTCGCAGTTCGATGATCGACTTTGTGGTCGTGTCATCGGACTTGCGGCCACATGTCTTGGACACTCGGGTTAAGAGAGGGGCGGAGCTGTCAACTGATCACCACCTGGTGGTGAGTTGGCTCCAATGGTGGGGGAAGATGCCGGTCCGACGTGGCAGGCCCAAACGTATTGTGAGGGTCTGCTGGGAACGTCTGGCAGAATCCCCTGTCAGAAGGAGTTTCAACTCCTACCTCCGACAGAACTTTGCTCATGTTCCGGGGGAGGCTGGGGACATCGAGTCCGAGTGGACCATGTTCCACGCCTCCATTGCTGAGGCGGCCCGACCAGAGCTGTGGCCGTAAGGTGTTCGGTGCCTGTCGTGGCGGCCATCCCCGAACCCGTTGGTGGACACCAACGGTGAGGGATGCCGTCAAGCTGAAGAAGGAGTCCTATTGTCCCTTTTTGGCCTGTGGGACTCCTGAGGCAGCTGATGGGTACCGGCTGGCCAAGCGGAATGCAGCTCTGGTGGTCGCTGAAGCAAAAACTCGAGTATGGGAGGAGTTCGGTGAGGCCATGGAGAAAGACTTCCGGACGGCTTCGAGGAAATTCTGGTCCACCATCCGACGTCTCAGGAGAGGAAAGCAGTGCACCACCAACACTGTGTATAGTGGGGATGGGGCGCTGCTGACCTCGACTCGGGACGTTGTGAGTCGGTGGGGAGAATACTTCGAAGACCTCCTCAATTCCACCGACACGCCTTCCCATGAGGAAGCAGAGTGTGGGTTCTCTGAGGCGGGCTCTCCTATCGCTGGGTTTGAGGTCACCGAGGTAGTTAAAAAGCTCCTCGGTGGCAGGGCCCCGGGGGTGGATGAGATTCACCCGGAGTTCCTAAAGGCTCTGGATGTTTTGGGCCTGTCCTGGTTGACACGCCTCTGCAACATCGCGTGGACATCGGGGACTGTGCCTCTGGATTGGCAGACTGGGGTGGTGGTCCCCCTTTTTAAGAAGGGGGACCGGAGGGTGTGTTCCAACTACAGGGGGATCACACTGCTCAGCCTCCCTGGTAAGGTCTATTCAGGGGTGCTGGAGAGGAGGGTCCGTCGGGAAGTCGAATCTCAGATTCAGGAGGAGCAGTGTGGTTTTCGTCCTGGCCGTGGAATAGTGGACCAGCTCTACACCCTCGGCAGGGTCCTCGAGGGTGAATGGGAGTTCGCCCAACCAGTCTACATGTGTTTTGTGGACTTGGAGAAGGCGTTCGACCGTGTCCTCTCGGGGAGTCCTGTGGAGGGTGTTTCAGGAGTATAGGGTACCGAACCCCCTGATACGGGCTGTTCGGTCCCTGTACGACCGGAGTCAGAGTTTGGTTCGCATATCCGGCAGTAAGTCGGACTCGTTCCCGGTGAGGGTTGGACTCCGCCAAGGCTGCCCTTTGTCGCCGATTCTGTTCATAACTTTTATGGACAGAATTTCTAGGCGCAGCCAAGGCGTAGAGGGGGTCCGGTTTGGTGGCCTCAGTATTGCATCTCTGCTTTTTGCTGATGATGTGGTTCTGTTGGCTTCATCAAACCGTGACCTCCAACTCTCACTGGAGCAGTTCGCAGCCGAGTGTGAAGCGGCTGGGATGAGAATCAGCACCTCCAAATCTGAGACCATGGTCCTCAGTCGGAAAAGGGTGGCATGCCCTCTCCGGGTCGGGGATGAGATCCTTCCCCAAGTGGAGGAGTTCAAGTATCTTGGGGTCTTGTTCACGAGTGAGGGAAGAATGGAACGGGAGATCGACAGACGGATCGGTGCAGCGTCTGCAGTGATGCGGACTTTGTATCGGTCCGTTGTGGTAAAGAAGGAGCTAAGCCGAAAGGCGAAGCTCTCAATTTACCGGTCGATCTTCGTTCCTACCCTCACCTATGGTCATGAGCTGTGGGTCGTGACCGAAAGAACGAGATCCCGGATACAAGCGGCTGAAATGAGTTTCCTCCGCAGGGTGTCCGGGCTCTCCCTTAGAGATAGGGTGAGAAGCTCGGTCATCCGGGAGGATCTCAGAGTAGAGCCGCTGCTCCTCCGCATTGAGAGGAGCCAGATGAGGTGGCTGGGGCATCTGATTCGGATGCCTCCCGGACGCCTCCCTGGTGAGGTGTTCCGGGCACGTCCCACCGGGAGGAGACCCCGGGGTCGACCCAGGACACGCTGGAGAGACTACGTCCTTCGGCTGGCCTGGGAACGCCTCGGGATCCCTCCGGAAGAGCTGGATGAAGTGGCTGGGGAGAGGGAAGTCTGGGCGTCCCTGCTAAAGCTACTGCCCCCGCGACCCGACCCGGATAAGCGGTAGAAAATGGATGGATGGATGGATTGCATCACAAAGAGGTAAACTTGCAGAAAACTGCTGCCCTGCAATGTAGTTATTTGGACACTTACAGCTCTGTATATTTAGTATGTGCTGTACACAATGACATACCCCCGTTTTGTTAAGTGTGTTACACAATGATAGACAGCATTGTCACATCCAGCATTTGTCCATGTTTTTTTGTGTTACTTTTTTGGTATCCAAGCTTGGAGAGTCCATTCTGCTTTATGTATCCGTATATATCCATCCATCCATTTTCTATACCTCTTATCCTGTTCAGGGTCGCAGGAAGTTGCAGCCTATTCTAGTTGAGTTTGGGCAAAAGCTAGAATACACCCTGTATTGGCCGCCAGTTAATCACAGAGCACAAAAAGACTAAGATCCATTCACGCTCACATTCACACCGCCATTGAGTGGGAACTGAACCTATGCCACCTGCAGAGAAGTTCGGCATATGCACATGCAAGTGCATATACAGTTATATGTCCCTTGAAATATACAGTAAATGTAAATGCAAAGTGTAGATTGATATAGGCATTAAAACAAAATTGGGCAATTGGACCTGTAGTGGAACGCCAACTACAGTACATTGTTATTTTGCAGCAATTTACATGAAAGACAAAAAAAAGACTTAAAAAAAAAAAAAAAAGGTTAGTGGTCTAGGCCCATCAGATTAGAGTGGAAATAGCTGCGGCTGATAACATGAAAAGAACGATTGACAACTTCTTCGAGTAGAATGTTAAGTTAATGGCTGTTAAGTTTTTTTTTCAAAGCAAAGAAAGATCCTTTGCTCAGACAGAAATTGTCAACTTTGTAAATAGCTATCTTTAAATTATATTGTTCCGTTTGTGCAATAAATAAGCATAATCCTTTCTCTGACTATAGAATATTTTAAATGCGCTGATCATACACCAAGGCCCCACCGAGCACTGCCATGTCTACCACAAGTAAATTGTCAAACTAGGGGAAACACCATAACGTATATCCAATTTCAAGTAGTTTTCAAATTTTATTTTCAAATGTTTTTGAAACTATCAGACTGAATAGACAATATTAGAATAAAAGCTTTCACTCAGTCGTTAGGATGAAACAATGCCCTAGTGAAGGAGATGGTGTTCACGGTCTCTAATTAATAGCTGTACCGCAGTTAACACTCAGGGTTCTATTTTTGTAGACGCCGCATCTGACAATTTGGTAGCAGAAAGTCGGTCTAAACGTACGCTTGCTGGGACCACGTCCAGCGTGGTACAGCACGGGCAGACGGACAGATACGCGAGCTCCGCGTACGTGCGTGGTGAATGTCAGATGTATTTCATTCATAAATATGTGAACATATGTGAGTCATTGTAGAAATCAAAACATTGAATACATTTATTATTATTACTCATATTTGTTTACTATTTTTACTTTTATTATTATTATTATTACCACACCAGATTCACGCAAGTCAAGAAAAAAGTAAGAGTCCATTATATTTAACACAAAGCACAAAGCCCAACATATTTGTATTTTCAACGACCGTTCTTGTCATTATGCTGATCTACAAAATACACCCAATGTGTGTCATACTGAGCTAAAAGAAATAAGTCAAGTGTAAATTGAACCAAAGCCTTAGTAGGTTATTTATGCAGTTCTTTTCTGCATAGTTCTTACCATTTGATGTAATATTTATGTAGGTTTATCCTCATCCTCACTCACTCTTTCCTGCTCTCTGTCTCCTCCCTTGCCCTTTAGTGGAAAGAGCAACTCTCGGAGGGAAAAACCTTACCAAAAATAAAAACGAAAAAGGCTTCGTTCTTTTGAAATGTGCTCATACAGATGCAATAGATGAATTCTGGCCAAAAGTCCACTTTAACAGAGAATTATGGTCATTGGTAGAGGTTAAAGGAGAAATTAGGTCATCTTAAAAGAGTTAAATTTTGAGATGGCAAAAGTCCTATTCTTCTCCTATTCTTTTCGATTCTAGACTGATGAGTGTTGGATGTAAAGCAAGAAAAAAATCAGCAGCAGTAATAAAAACGAAAACTGCCTCCATGTTGATCTTATCAGTTTAAGTCAAAGATGATGACCCAACCAACTTTTATGAACAGAATTTCTAGGCGTAGAGGGGGTCCGATTTGGTGGCCTCAGGATTGCATCTCTGCTTTTTGGAGATGATGTGGTTCTGTTGGCTTCATCAAGCCGTGACCAGCGGCAAGCAAGCAGCTGAGTGTGAAACGGCTGGGATGAGAATCAGCACCTCCAAATCTGAGACCATGGTCCTCAGTCGGAAAAGGGTGGCGTGCTCTTTCCAGGTCGGGGATGAGATCCTGCCCTAAGTGGAGGAGTTCAAGTATCTTGGGGTCTTGTTCACGAGTGAGGGAAGAATGGAACAGGAGATCGACAGGCGGATCCATGCAGCGTCTGCAGTGATGTGGACTTTGTATCGGTCCGTTGTGGTAAAGAAGGAGCTAAGCTGAAAGGCGAAGCTCTCGATTTACCGGTCGATCTTCGTTCCTACCCTCACCTATAGTCACGAGTTGTGGGTCGTGACCGAGAGAACAAGATCTCGGATACAAGCGGCCGAAATGAGTTTCCTCTGCATGGTGTCCCGGCTCTCCCTTAGAGATAGGGTGAGAAGCTCGCTCATCAGGGAGGATCTCAGAGTAGAGCCGTTGCTCCTCCGCATTGAGAGGAGCCAGATGAGGTGGCTGGGGCATCTGATTCAGATGCCTCCTGGACCCCTCCTTGGTGAGGTGTTCCGGGCACGTCCCACCGGGAGGAGACCCCGGGGACGACCCAGGACATGCTGGAGAGACTACGTCCTTCGGCTGGCCTGGGAACGCCTCGGGATCCCCCCGGAAGAGCTGGATGAAGTGGCTGGGGAGAAGGAAGTCTGGGCGTCCCTGCTAAAGCTACTGCCCCCGCGACCCTACCTCGGATAAGCGGTAGAAAATGGATGGGTGGATTGATGGTGACCAAACCTTGCAGTCAATTTTTTAACTCAGCCCAGAGAACAAACTCGAAGTACCTCAATCAAATCCTCGTTCCAGGCTTTATTTGCAGTCTTTGTGTGGTTGGTGGTATTTCGTTTCACGTTGGAAGGTGATACTAGCGACCAATAATTTATTTATTAATTTTGTTTGCATGAATATACTGTAGGTGAAAAGGCAATTATTAGACTTGGTAATTGTTATTTTAATTCATATCTGATAACCAACATGGCTGTGGTAACGCTACTACTACCCACACACACACAAACACACACACACACGCACATGCACACACACAACCTTTCTGAGAAAGGCAATAGCATAGCTGTGTTTGGTTTGGGGCTTTATTATCTTACCCTTTATTTCCTTTCCCCTGTTTTTTGTGCTCCCTTATCCGCTGACCTTGTCTCGTCCAAACTCCTGCCTGGCCACCCGCCTGCCAGAGGGTACAGAAGGCTGCCAAAATCAAGAAAAAAGCGGTGTGTAATAAACACAGCAAAAAGAAAAACCTCTTGGCGCTTCCATCCACTCTCACATTTCTGTTTGTTTTTTGTTGGGTGTGTCTCTCCCTTCCATTAATGCCTTGCATGTTTTCTGTAGTCATTTTTGATGCAATCAAATATGTGTCCGTTTTTTTTTCTATAACTAAGTCAAGCACAGTATGCATGCTTCAAAATGAATAACCACTAATTGTAATTTTTAAATGTGACCTAATTAAGACATTTATCATATTTTTCTTTAAGCCAGAAGAAAATCACACCACAACAACAGGGTAAAATGATAATTTCATAGTCTACCTTAATTATGGATGAAATCATAGCACACATTGAATGCATGTTGCATTTAATTATGGTTATTTCCACAATATTTGGAGCACAGTGAATTTATCAAGTGCTTCAGGTGATTTGGAATTCCATCCATCATGTATATTGTTAGTCCTGAGAAGGGTAAGAGGATGCAGGATCATATCATAACTGACACTGGGCAAGGTCCGATGTGGGTCCATATCACACGTGGCTGCTTGTAGAGCTCGACGAGCACTTTCATTTACAATCTTTAAAACATTTTACACTCATGTTCTAATAGACGTTACCTGAATTACTGTTTTTCATTTAGATTGTCCAAAACTCTATGTATGTGACAAAGAGATCACATAGTAGGCGGTCGTGAATGACTTACACACAGCTAATAAGCTCTTGGTCAAGTGGTGAAACGTGACAGTATTTGCATATTTTATTTTCTTCAGAGCCCAGATGGAGACGTTTTAACGCTCACTGAAGTTGATCTTTTCATTTCCACTCAGAGGATCAAGGTCCTCAATGCAGACTCACAGGTAAGCGTGTTGCTCCAAGTGCCTTATTCCACCTCGAGTGTCATGAACGGAACAGAGGATAGGACCCAAAAATGCACGACTCCAAAACAAATGGACAGTTTCCAAAAAGAGAGGTTTAATAGACGGGCATAGGTCAGTACACAGGCAGGCAATCCAAGAAAGGCAACAGTATCCAAAAACATGGAGCAAAGAGGCAAGGTCAATAATCGGAACAGGGTCAAGTCTTACGGTGAGTCTGTGACGTGGAAACAAGGAATGCTGGAACGCGACGACAAGGTACAACGAACTGGCAACGAGAGGGAATGAGACACGAGGTTAAATACAAGGGGTAATTAGGGTGAACGAGGCACAGGTGGTGAAGATGCTCACAGGAGCAGGTGTGTGTGAAACGGGGGGGAGGACAAAACCCGGAACACACACACATGACATCGAGAAGGAAGGTTGTCTACTCTCAATCAAGTGGAGAGTGAGCGGTTGCCTCGCCTGACGTGACAGAGGATTAGAGCAGACTTCATAATACCCAAAATGCTTCACAAACATGTGTGCGTGCTGAATGACTCGACACTTATGGTGCCAGCTATTTGGTTGCTACTCTGGTTTAGTGCATGAATATTTCTTCCTTTATGCACTCAATCAATCACAATCTGATTTGTGTTCTTGTGTTGGCTCATTTGGTTTTATCAGACAATTTATTTGTCTCCTTTTTAATAATAAATAACCTAATGAACTGTATATTTTAGTATTCTTCCGGTTTTTAGGAGAACAAAATGAAGGTGGATGATTCATTTGTCTCCTCTTTGGCCCTGTGCAGGAGGGTTAGCATGAGTGTGTGCTGAGCATGCTGTAATGCAGTGTCTACCAAAGCCATTTCAATGTATTTCCCAATTGTCCTAGCACTTTAAAATAAGACTGTTCGGAATCAAAGTGTCACAGAGCAGCTTGAATTGACTTTCTGACACTTTCTGACACCTAATGAGAACAATTCGTAAATGGGATGTGAAAAGAGTACTAATCAGACAATCTATCAAACACCACACACATCTAAGGAAGTGTGAACTGCAAATGCAAAATTGAATGACTCATGTATTTTTTGGGGGGGGGGGTGTGCAGGGAGGATTGGAAAATGACCCTTCATCGTGAATGTCTTTATGAAGAAGATACTTTTTAGATTGAGTAAGCAGGGAATTGCATGTCATTATCAGCGTCGGTTTTTATCAACATAAACTGCTATAAAACCCCAATTGGTTTTGTGTGTACTATATGTTAAATATTTTTGGCATTAATTAATTGGTTTCTTATCAAATGATTATTCGTGTTATATAAAGTTCCCAAAATACTGTCCATTTTATAGACTGTATTTTTTCACCATTGTTTAAGTGCATCGTTTTTTATGGTTTTGTTGCTGTGTTTATAGGAAACGATGATGGACAATGCATTGCGCACCATATCCTATATCGCTGATATTGGAAACATTGTGGTACTAATGGCAAGACGTCGAATGTCACGTACAGCTTCCCAAGATTGTATTGAAACCACACCTGGTGCACCTGAGGCGAAGAAGCAGTACAAGATGATATGCCATGTCTTTGAGTCTGAGGATGTAAGTGTCTTAAAGTATGACGTATTTATTACCATGACTAGTTATAGTTAGAGAATAACATCACTTTCACCGCCATGGTGGCTCCACATACTCACCAACATTAATGATCTGTATCAGGGGGGGAGTACAGCAGCTTGAAGGGCAAAAAGAAAAACATATCTTTATCTTTAATATGTAATATTATCTAACGTCAGATACTGTATGTTAGAGGCATAACATTCAGATTTGTGGTTCATACAGTGAGAGAGGGGAGCCATGTCTGGGGAAAGCAGAGAAGTTCACAAAAAGGCTAAGAAAAATCAGTTTGTAAACAAAGGCAGATATTAAAATGATTTATTGATATGTATTGTAGCTACTAAGGATGGGAAATTAAACATTTTTTGGGAGAACCTGTTACCAGAAATTAGATTCCCGGGAATCATTTGTTTGTTTGCCTGACGATTCCCAGGAGACAATGGTGACTTAGCAATGAGTATTGATCTGGTATCTTACTGTTATTGTAGTGTTACTTACATATTCAGCTGATCCGAACTTCTCAGCTGATGAGAAGAGGAAGCAGGTGGGGTGCTGGAGACTCCGCCCACCAACTCATACCATGAGGAGTGGAAAAACCCAAACAGTACATGCAGGCAGAAACACAGACACATGACAACTAGGTTTTTAAATTGCTTGTTTTTAAGCAGCCCACAGGTGTGGATGTGTGTTGGTGATGTTGAGATTAATATCATGTTTTATAATTAGACCACTGTGATCAATATAATCTTTAGTCTTTGGAATATAGTTTTGTTCATTCTCTTCTTCAACTTGAAGGAAATTAATAGTTAATAAATAGTTCAAATCATGCAAATTGGCCAGGTAGCGTTGTTCTTCAACCCAGAACTACAGCTCGTCTTGCTTCAGCAAATTGAGCAGGACTTGGCAACTCGAGCAAGGTTCCACAGTGCAGCCCGCAACTCAGCATCAGTGCCAGTCATCGAAAGACATTTCATTTTGGTGACGGGTTTTAAAGGCCAATGGAGAGTTGTATTGGAAGCGTTCAGTCCCTTATCCAACCCACACAGGTTGTTCTCCACTTGCAGTGTGCACCTTTGTCCGGACGTTCACTTTTATATGCATGTAAAAACAGGTTCATAGAATATTGACTGAGTTGATCTCATGTTATCATTGTTTTTTTAATATGATGTTGTCAATCACAGCATTGTACAGTCAGGTCCAGAAATATTGGGGCATCAATACAATTCTCATTGTTTTCGCTCTAAAGACCACTACAATGGATTTGAAATGAAATGAACAAGATGTGCTTTAACTGCAGACATTAAGCTTTCATTTGAGGGTATTTACATCCAAATTGGGTGAACATTGTAGGAATTTTGTACACAGTTTGTATACTGTATGTGCCTCCCCCTGAACATGTACCTACATGACTGCACTGGGTCACCTTGTTTACAATATTTTAATGTGTTTTTGTATTCAGGCCCAGCTCATCGCTCAGTCCATCGGCCAGGCTTTCAGTGTAGCTTATCAGGAGTTCCTGAGAGCCAATGGAATAAACCCAGAGGACCTGAGTCAAAAGGAGTACAGTGACATCATCAACACACAAGAGATGTACAACGATGACCTCATCCACTTCTCCAACTCTGAAAACTGCAAAGAGGTGAGTAGCGTTTGCAAAATAAAAAACTTTATAGTTGTTTCCTAGTGTACTCCTCATCGTGACTAATTGTTTGAGAGCTTGAAACAGACAGAATTACAGACTCAACATAATCATAAAAACCTGTTTACTGTGGCTGTTGGTTTGTTAAATGCAGATGATCCAGTAAAATCAGCTAAAAGCGTGTCTACTCATGCCTTTTTTCACGACCGTATTTACTCCTTGGCCCTTGATGTTTCCGTAAACATTACTAGAGGCTTTTGGAGGATTACAAGCAGTGATATACAGTATTTTCTCCTGTGTGAGCAGAGAGGCTTCACAGACGCTTCTACACAGCTGCTGCCTTGCATGTGTATTTTTGTTGGTAGCCACGTGCAATCATTTTGGCCGCTTGTATCCGGGATCCTGTTCTTTCGGTCACGACCCACAGCTCGTGACCATAGGTGAGTGTAGGAACGTAGATCGACCAGTAAATTGAGAGCTTTGCCTTTCGGCTTAGCGCCTTCTTTACCACAACGGACCGATACAAAATCCGCATCACTGCAGACGCTGCACCGATCCGCCTGTCGATCTCCCGTTCCATTCTTCCCACACTCGTGAACAAGACCCCAAGATACTTGAACTCCTCCACTTGGGGCAGGATCTCATCCCCGACCTGCAGAGGGCACACCACCCTTTTCCGATTGAGGACCATGGTCTTAGATTTGGAGGTGCTGATTCTCATCCCAGCCGCTTCACACTCGGCTGCGAACTGCTCCAGTGAGAGTTGGAGATCACGGCTTGATGAAGCCAACAGAACTACATCATCTGCAAAAAGCAGAGATGGAATACTGAGGCCACCAAACCGGACCCCCTCTACGCCCCAACTGCGGCTTGAAATTCTGTCCATAAAAGTTATGAACAGAATCGGTGACAAAGGGCAGCCTTGGCGGAGTCCAACCCTCACCGGAAACGAGTCCGACTTACTGCCGGATATGCAGACCAAACTTTGACTCTGGTCGTACAGGGACTGAACATCCCGTATCAGGGGGTTCGGTACCCCATACTCCCGAAGCACCCCCCACAGGGCTTATCAAGGGACACGGTCGAACGCCTTCTCCAAGACCACAAAACACATGTAGACTGGTTGGGCGAACTCCCATGCACCCTCGAGGACCCTGCCGAGGGTGTAGAACTGGTCCACTGTTCCACGGCCAGGACAAAAACCACACTGCTCCTCCTGGATCTGAGATTCGAATTCCTGACGGACCCTCCTCTCCAGCACCCCTGAATAGACCTTATCAGGGAGGCTGAGGAGTGTGATCCCCCTGTAGTTGGAACACACCCTCCGGTCCCCCCTCCCAAAAAGGGGGACCACCACCCCAGTTTGCCAATCCAGAGGCACTGTCCCCGATGTCCACACGATGTTGCAGAGGTGTGTCAACCAGGATAGCCCCACAACATCCAGAGCCTTTAGGAACTCCGGGCGAATCTCATCTACCCCCCGAGCCTTGCCACCGAGGAGCTTTTTAAACACCCCAGTGACCTCAACCCCAGAGATAGGAGACCCCGTCTCAGAGAACCCAGACTCTGCTTCCTCATGGGAAGGCGTGTCCGTGCAATTGAGGAGGTCTTCCAAGTATTCTCTCGTCACCGAACAACACCTGGACAACTCTCTTCATTTAAAAACTGTAATCTTCTGCTCTCAAGAACTGCAGGACCCCAATGGAGCCCTGTCTGCTGTCATTGTTATGTTTCCTGAAGTTTTAGAACCATACTGGGATGACTAGGCAGGCATTCGAGCAACTCCTATTGTCATCATATGTTTTAGTTTATGTTTGATGAAGCCATAAAGGCCACACTTGTATTTTGAAACACCTACTTTTTATCTTTTAAACTAAATGATGAATTACATGACATTCAGATGATGAAAGGCATTTCTACCCTTTTAATTGACCCTTGCTGACACATATCCAAGTTTCTTACACTGTTTAAAATATTCACACTGTTAGATATATTGTAGAAGTTATCATTTATTTGCTTAGCTTGCATTAGTATTATGGACAATGTTTAGAAAGAAAGATGTCTCGCCTTCAAGAAGATGACTCAGCAGGAATCATCTGAGAGAAGGACGTGGCCGGGACGTGGCAGGTGCCATGTTTTCACCTTGAAACCCTACCCTTAGTGTGTTGTGTCTTGTAGCTTAGTACGTTATGTCTTGTAAACTTAGAAACCTCCCTATTTTCAAATAAATGCAGGAGCGACGGGAGAGATTGTTTAGAGCGTGTTGAGAGGCTGTAACCTGAACAATCTCCCATGCGCCCTCCTCATGAGTAAAATGACCAACGTCTTCATTCCTTTTGTGTTTATTCATTATAATGTTTGGTGAGATAAATCCAACACACACAAACCAACAATAACAGACTGGTAACAGATTGCAACTGTCTGACTGAGCCACAGGGCTTATCCATCCATTTTCTGAGCCGCTTCTCCTCACTTGGGAGAGGGCGTGCTGGAGCCTATCCCAGCTATCATCGGGCAGGAGGGGGGGTACACCCTGAACTGGTTGCCAGCCAATTGCAGGGCACATACAAACAAACAACCATTCACACTCACATTCACACCTACGGGCAATTTAGAGTTATCAATTAACCTGCCATGCATGTTTTTGGGAAGTGGGAGGAAACCGTAGTGCCCGGAGAAAACCCACACAGGCACGGGGAGAACATGCAAACTCCACACAGGCGGGACCGGGGATTGAACCCCGCTCCTCAGAACTGTGAGGCAGACGCTCTAACCAGTCATCCACCGTGCCACCGCCACAGGGCTTAAACATAAAAAATATATGATCTGCATGGTCCAGCCAAATCTTGCTTCGAACCCACACCTGCCACAGTTTTCACCGCTTGAGAGTTGAGTTCCTTTTAAATTGCGGCGGTACGATGAGAATATGTATATACTTAAATAAATAAAGAAAGAAAGAAATAGAAATTCCAACAGACAGCGAGTGAACATTGGTGAGCTGTGATCAGCTCGGAGCCCTGGAATGTAGCACCCCACCTTAGTCCTATCCATTGCATTGAGAAGGAGCTGCTGCACGTCACACTTTTAGCACAAGTCAATATGTGCGCTCCAGAGTGGAAGTGCATCACAAAATCAGATAACAGAGATGAACGAAGCAACTTATCATTAACTGTTTATCCTGCTCATATAAAATTACCTATACATGTATTTTGAAATGTTTTTCAAATTAATTTTCTCATCAATATTTTAATTCAATATAATTTGTTTTTATTTTTATTTTTTTTTACTTCAAGCAAAATAATGTGGTGACCACCATGCAAGGTGGGGCGGCACCCAAGCGCCCTCTAATGATAAGCCGGCACTGTTTGTAGCCTAGATTATTGTCACTGATTTTTGTTTGACAAAGGGAAAGGACTAAAGAAAACTGAGTATTTGGACTAATCCCGGCAGGACTTTGTCTTTGGGCACGTTGTTTACTGAAGAGTCCGTAGATAATAAAGACTGACCTACAGTTGCAGCTGGAGAAGAGCAAAGGCGAAATCCTCGGTGTGGTGATTGTGGAGTCCGGCTGGGGCTCCATCCTGCCCACTGTCATCTTAGCCAACATGATGAACGGGGGTCCTGCGGCACGCTCGGGCAAGCTCAGCATCGGAGACCAGATCATGTCCATCAACAACACTAGTCTCGTAGGGCTGCCACTCGCCACCTGTCAGGGAATCATCAAGGTACCAGGGACACAACACTGAGGCACAAATGAAACGGACATTCACGTTTTCAAAACATTTAATTGTATATGTGTGTGTGTGTGTGTGTGTGTGTGTGTGTGTGTGTGTGTGTGTGTGTGTGTGTGTGTGTTAAAGGGCTTAAAGAATCAGGTTCAGGTAAAAATGAACATAGTCAGCTGTCCTCCTGTTACTACTGTCCTCATCAAGAGACCCGACCTCAAGTACCAGCTGGGATTCAGCGTGCAGAACGGCATTGTAAGGACCAACAGCAGCTTTAGTTTGTTTTAGTTTCCATTTACCTATCTCACATTTTTTCACACAATATTCTGCCTGCATATTAATGTGTATTCAAGAAATCCCATAATACAGTATCTCTGGAAAGATCAATTTAATGTAAAGAAACCTTTCCTGGCCTGGAAACACTTTCCCTACTGGATGCACAAGTCCAATGCGCTACTATAATATGAGGATTTTTTTGTGTTACTCCGGCTTTAGATTTGCAGTCTAATGCGGGGCGGCATCGCAGAGCGAGGGGGGGTCAGAGTGGGCCACCGGATCATCGAGATCAATGGGCAGAGTGTCGTGGCCACAGCACATGAGAAGATTGTCCAGGCCCTCTCAAACTCTATTGGCGAGGTGACAATACACACACACACACACACACACACACACACACACACACTACACTACATTCATTATCTGAATTTTTCATGACTAGAAAATTTGTCAGAAATTAAAATCCTGTCTGTGTTTAAATAACTAATTTACTAATCACTATACAGAAGTACAACTTATCAACTTTTATGATTGTCCTGGTATAATCACAGTCAACTTACATGGTAATTTTCTTCTAAGATGCACTGGCTGTTCATTTTATCAGGTATTTATACACTGCCATAAAAATCGGTATGTGTTTACCCCACTTCAGGTGACATTGATTGATTAATTGATTAGGTTCAAATTGAGCAAGAGTGGACCGAATTGCAGAACTTAACTTTTCTTTGGGGTGTTATTGGATGATACTTTATCTATAGACACCTTTTCCTCTGCACAGGAGCTCCACTTGCTAGCTGACCAGGTATTATAAATAATAAAACGTAGTACCTGATTTTATTAATAGAGAGCTGTGCCAAGTTGGTAACATGCTGTGGGTCATAACGCTCCAAATGTTGCATGGCATGAGCATATTAAAACGATGGCACTCAGTGATTTTACTTCATTTTGATGGCATAGGATTGTACTGTGACATGAATGTTTTTTTGCTTTTAATTTTTTTACTTTTAGATTCACATGAAGACTATGCCCGCAGCCATGTTCCGACTCCTCACGGGGCAGGAGACGCCAATGTACATATAAAGTGAAAGGACTGTCAGCTGCTTGTCTATAAAAACTTGTATTGCACAAACCCACAAGTCGATTCATTTCCTCATCCTTTATCTGGTTCCCGTCTGAAGAGCTGAACAAATTGTGTCAATGTTTTTTTTGGGTTGTTGTTGTTATTTATTTATTGGTCTTGTCTGTGCTCTTGTGTCCCTACAATGAGATGGAAGGACTGACTGAGTGAAGGCCTCACATTTAGTTTTATAGTCACCCAAATAATGCAATATTTTCAACTATACATTGCACTATGTATAGATTGATTATTTTCACCTGTTTATTTATTGCCCATATGAATACTTTGTTAAAAAATGTAACAGCGGGTGATACGAGGAGCTTTGGTGTAAATAGCTACTGACATGTGCTATTAAGTGACATGCAGACAAGTACAGTATGGCAAGATTATCAGTTGCAGGATATGGTAATAATTGCAAGTTTAAGCAGAGATGTGTTAAAAATCATGAATTTGAATGTGCTAAATTAATATAATGTAAACGTGAATGAAACTGGTGTGTGCATTAGGGGCTTAAGGGAAAGATGCCAGTTAATGGACTTTGCTTTATTTAAAGGCAATACACACGCAACGCTGAAGACTTTTCTATATCTCATGTACACACGTGTACATACATACATTTCAAAAACAACCACAAAACTAGCAAGATGCATCAATTATGCTTTTAATATCAGTTACTTGTATCAATTTTCTTTTGTCTGCTTCCTGTTGTGTATGTTGATCTTTGGTGTTCCTGACTGAAACTCATGCAAACAATGAGTTGACTGTGAATGTAATGTGCTGCGTGAGCTGTCCCATTGCCATACCAAGTATTAGAATGTTTGTACA
Organism: Phycodurus eques; assembly: GCF_024500275.1. Taxonomy (NCBI): domain Eukaryota; kingdom Metazoa; phylum Chordata; class Actinopteri; order Syngnathiformes; family Syngnathidae; genus Phycodurus; species Phycodurus eques. The sequence continues at coordinate 35,351,413 of NC_084526.1, forward strand.
TAAAAGGAAACGTGTCTAGTATTGCGCTCCTCATCTAAAGAGAAAACACCATGGTTTAGTCACTGCATCATCATCCCACATGAATGTTGGCTTTGGGAGGGAAAGATCAGACTGTGAATCACACTGTGACAGTAAAAGCCTTACAACAGAGTAAAGCTTTTAACGATCCACTGTATTCCATTTAACCACTTGAACATTATCGGTGTGCATGCCTCGTAATGTAGTATCATGTCATTGTGGCAAGATAATAAAATCAGAGCTAAACCTGGCTGGTTGTGTTGGACTGGGTCACATACTAGCGTGTGGTATATGTGGTTCATTATACAGTGCTGCCTTGAGATACGAAAGACTCGACTTTCAAAGTTTTTCCAGATATGAGCTGTCATTCGCCTGATTTTTGTTTTGTTTTGTTTGTTTTGTTTCTAATCACGAGAACAAACTTGAAATACGAGAACTGTATGGTGGCCGTAAACTCAATTCAACTCAAGCAGTTTGGCAAATAGTGAACAACAAAAAAGAGGCTTTAAACTGTTTAACGCCACTCACATTTGAAATATACTGACAAACTAAACATAAAACAATGACAATTACACATTGTTGATTTAAAACCACCAAACAACATTGCCTAAAAGTAGCCCTTTAATGCTGTGAACATTGACACTTATTCCATAGTTCTGGACTTAAAAACATTGTCTCCAGAAAGAATTCACCCTCAAAAAAGATTCCGTATTTATATTAGGCCTATTTTCTGATGTTTATTTAACAGAGCTTGGCCTGCTCACATCTTGGTTGAAACCCTATATGAGCTGTGACATAGACGCCAGGAGCAAATCTGATTTCCCCATACTAGTTAACGTACTCAGTTGGCTCACAAGTAAGCCTGGGACGTAAATGTCGCCTACATTCAAAGTCAGGATGTTTTTTTTTTTATGTAATAATAACGAGTGAAAATAGTGAGGTTAGATAACTTTGCGTAGGCTTGTTTTGTTGAAATGGATTGCTGTAATGCTCCTTGTAGAGCGCACCCATCTGGGGTAAGTGATTCATTTCCACCTATATTCACGGGTTCAAGTAAGCTGTTTCTTGGGTTGATTGCATTGCTCACCTTTGAAAAACATTTTGGAAGATGACATAACAAGAGTTAGCATTTATGAAGTTTTTGATGGGCATTGCTGGCTGTCAACACAGCGAACACCTGCCATCACGGCACTGTGTTCATACTATTTTATCAGGCTTGGACGGTTGAAAAAAGGTTCTTGGACAATGACGTTATACAGGCGTTCGATTTTGTGACATATTAAAGGCTTTTTGGACAGTCATGGAGCTTGGCTGACCGTGAGTTTAATGCGCACGGCTTGGGGACTTTTGCGCACGGCTGTTTTTGGTGTGTTTGTCCAATTGTAATCAATGACGATGTGATAAATTAATATGCTTTTTTTAAGCATATTAAATCAGCGATTGAACATAATTTTAGGGTGCTATAGCGGCTGTGTTCATGTGAGAAGGTGCAGTGGTAGAGTATAAGATTGCCTGGTTTGAAGTGAGTGACAAGGAGTCTCGCGGTCGCCGCCATGTTTGTATCATTTTAATCCATGACACGCAAATAAATTAGCGATTTTTCAGGACATTAAATTACCCACGACTGAACATAACTTTGGGGTGCGATAGCTGTTGTCCTCATGTGAGTTTACAATGGTATATGATAGCTAATAAAGTCTCATACCAATTTGAACAAAGCGGTGTTTTTTTTTTGTGTTTGTTTTGTTTTGTTGTTTTTTCATGAAAAGTTCTTTACAGTACTGTTGGATTTATCTCACCCAACACCAATAAAAATGCACAAAAGGAATGAAGACGCTGGTTTCTCTTTCTCATGAGGAGGGCGTATGGGAGATTGTTCAGTTTACAGCCTCTCAACACGCTCTAAACAATCTCTCCCGTCGCTCCTGCATTTATTGGAAAATAGGAGGGTTTTACAAGACATAACGTTCTAAGCAGCAAGACACAACACAAAACATTGGACCAACATCTGTCACGTCCCCAACCACATCCGATCACGTCCTTGGTCAAGGCGCCCTTCCATCGGATGATGCTGAGTCATCTTCTTGAAGGCGAGACATCTTCCTTTCTAAAAATCGTCCATAATACTAATGCAAGCTAAGCAAATGAATGATAACTTCTAAAATATATTTAACAAGTACAGTACATTACCTTTTCTACAATGGGTATGCAGTGAATTTGGAATTTGGAATGCAGCTTTGGTGGTCGCTGAAGCAAAAACTCGAGTTCGGTGAGGCCATGGAGAAAGACTTCCGGACGGCTTCGAGGAAATTCTGGCCCACCATCCGGCGTCTCAGGAGAGGAAAGCAGTGCACCACCAACACTGTGTATAGTGGGGATGGGGCGCTGTTGAACTCGACTCGGGACGTTGTGAGTCAGTGGGGAGAATACTTCGAAGACCTCCTCAATTCCACCGACACGCCTTCCCATGAGGAAGCAGAGTGTGGGTTCTCTCTGGCGGGCTGTCCTATCTCTGGGTTTGAGGTCACCGAGGTGGTTAAAAAGCTCCTCGGTGGCAAGGCCCCGGGGTGGATGAGATTCGCCCCGGAGTTCCTAAAGGCTTTGGATGTTGTGGGGCTATCCTGGTTGACATGCCTCTGCGACATCGCATGGACATCGGGGACAGTGCCTCTGGATTGGCAAACTGGGGTGGTGGTCCCCCTTTTTGGGAGGGCGGACCAGAGGGTGTGTTCCAACTACAGGGGGATCACACTCCTCAAGCTTCCCTGATAAGGTCTATTCAGGGATGCTGGAGAGGAGGGTCCTTCAGGAAGTCGAATCTCAGATACAGGAGGAGCAGTGTGGTTTTCGTCCTGGCCGTGGAACAGTGGACCAGATCTACACCCTCAGCAGGGTCCCCGAGGGTGCATGGGAGTTCGCCCAACCAGTCTACATGTGTTTTGTGGACTTGGAGAAGGCGGTCGACCGTGTCCCTTGGGGAATCCTGTGGAGGGTGCTTCGGGAGTATGGGGTACCGAACTCCCTGATACGGGCTGTTCGGTCCCTGTATGACCGGAGTCAGAGTTTTGGTCCGCATATCCGGCAGTAAGTTGGACTCGTTCTCGGTGAGGGTTGGACTCTGCCAAGGCTGCCCTTAGTCTGTTTGGTGGCCTCAGTAATGCATCTCTGCTTTTTGCAGATGATGTGGTTCTGTTGGCTTCATCAAGCCGTGAACTCCAACTCTCACTGGAGCAGTTCGCAGCCGAGTGTGAAGCAGCTCGGATGAGAATGAGCACCTCCAAATCTGAGACCATGGTCCGCAGTGGGAAAAGAGTGGCGTGCCCTCTCCAGGTCGGGGATGAGATCCTGCCCCAAGTGGAGGAGTTCAAGTATCTTGGGGTCTTGTTCACGAGTGAGGGAAGAATGGAACGGGAGATCGACAGGCGGATCGGTGCAGAGTCTGCAGTGATGCGGACTTTGTATCGGTTCGTTGTGGTAAAGAAGAAGCTAAGCCGAAAGGCGAAGCTCTCAATTTACCGGTCGATCTTCGTTCCTACCCTCACCTATTGTCACGAGTTGGGGGTCGTGACCGAAAGAACAAGCAGCTGAAATTAGTTTCCTCCGCAGGGTGTCCGGGCTCTCCCTTAGAGATAGGGTGAGAAGCTCGGCCATCCGGGAGCATCTCAGAGTAGAGTCGCTGCTCATCCACATCGAGAGGAGCCAGTTGAGGTGGCTGGGGCATCGGATTCGGATGCCTCCCGGACGCCTCCCTGGTGAGGTGTTCCGGGCACGTCCCAGGAGACCCCGGGGACGACCCAGGACACGCTGGAGAGACTACATCCTTCGGCTGGCCAAGGAACGCCCCGGGATCTCCCCGGAAGAGCTGGAGGAAGTGGCTGGGGAGAGGGAAGTCTGGGCCTCCCAGCTAAAGCTATTGCCCCCGCGACCCGACCTCGGATAAGCGGTAGTAAATGGATGGATGGATGGAGATCGACTAATACTTGTCCCGTTAGGGGTCGCCACAGTTTGTCATCCTTTTCCATGTAAGCCTATCTCCTGCATCCTCCTCTCTAACACCAACTGCCCTCATGTCTTCCCTCAGGACATCCATCAACCTTCTCTTTGGTCTTCCTCTAGCTCTCTTGCCTGGCAGCTCCCTCCTCATCATCCTACCAATGTACTCACTCTCTCTCCTATGGACGTGTCCGGACCATCGAAGTCTGATCTCCCGAACTTTTTCTCCAAAACATCTAACCTTGGCTGTCCCTCTGATGAACTCATTTCTAATTTTATCCAACCTGGTTACTCCTAGAGCGAACCTCAACATCTTCATTTCTGCCACCTCCAACTCTGCTTCCTGATGTCTCTTCAGTGCCCCCTTCTCTAATCTGTACATCCTGGCTGGCCTCACCACTGTTTTATAAACTTTGCCCTTCATCCTAGCAGACTCTTCTGTCACATAACATACCTGACACCTTCCTCCACCCGTTCCAACCTGCTTGGACCCGTTTCTTCACATCCTGACCACACTCACCATTGCTCTGGACTGTTGACCCCAAGTATTTAAAGTCCTCCACCCTTGCTATCTCTTCTCCCTATAGCCTCACTCTTCCTCCTCCACCTCTCATTCATGCACATATATTCTGTTTTACTTTGGCTAATCTTCATTCCTTTCCTTTCCAGTGCATGCCTCCATCTTTCTAACTGTTCCTCCACCTGCTCCCAGCTTTCACTGCAGATCATAATGTCATCTGCAAACACCATGGTCCACAGGGATTCCAGTCTAACCTCATCCGTCAGCCTATCCATCACCACTGCAAACAGGAAGGGGCTCAGGGCTGATCCCTGATGCAGTCCCACCTCCACCTTAAATTCATCTGTCACACCTACAGCACACCTCACCACTGTTCTGCTGCCCTCGTACATGTCCTGTATTATTCTAACATACTTCTCTGCCACTACAGACTTCCGCATGCAGTACCACAGTTCCTCTCTGGGTACTCTGTCATAGGCTTTTACTAGATCTACAAAGACACAATGTAGCTCCTTCTGACCTTCTCTGTACTTTTCCATCAACATCCTCAAGGCAAATAATGCATCTGTGGTACTCTTTCTAGGCATGAAACCATACTGTTGCTCGCAAATACTTACTTCTGCTGTCCTGAGTCTAGCCTCCACGACTCCTTCCTATAACTCCATCGTGTGGCTCATCATCTTTATTCCTCTATAGTTCCCACAGCTCTGTACATCACCCTTGTTCTTAAAATTTGGGACCAGCACACCTTTCCTCCATTCGTCAGGCATCTTCTCACCCACTAGAATTCTGTTGAACAAGCTGGTCAAAAACCCAACAGCCAACTCTCCTAGATGCTTCTATCCCTCCACAGGAATGTCATCAGGACCAACTGCCTTTCCATTTTTCATCCTCTTTAATGCCTTTCTAACTCCCCCCTGACTAATCATTGCCACTTCCTGGTCCACCACACTTGGCTCCTATACTCTTCCTTCTCTCTCATTTTCCTCATTCATCAACTCCTCAAAGTATTCTTTCCATCTATCCAACACACTACTGTGTATCCTTAATGACCCTAACCTGCTGCACATCCATCCCATCTCTGTCACTCTGTCTGGCCAACCTGTATAGATCCTTTTTCTCCTTCTTTAGTGTCCAACCTGGCATGCATGTCATCATATGCCTCTTCTTTGGCCTTTGCCACCTCAGTCTTTGCCCTATGTCGCATCTCAATGTATTCCTTTTCTCCTCTCAGTGTCCCACTTTCCTTGTATGATTTCCTGTACATTGAGGTTCCACCACCAAGTCTCATTCTCTCCTTTCCTGCCAGAAGATACACCAAATACTTCTCCTGCCTGTCTCTCTGATCACCTTGGCTGTAGTGGTCCAGTCTTCTGGAAGCTCCTCCTGTACACCGAGAGACTGTCTCACCTCTTCTTGAAAAGCCGCACAACACTCTTCCTTTCTCAGCTTCCACCACATGGTTCTCTGCTCTGCCTTTGTCTTCTTAATCTTCCTCCCCACCACCAGAGTCATCTTACACACCACCATACTATGCTGTCTAGCCACACTGTTTTCGGGGTGGGGAAGCTGGAACGGATTAATGGCATTTCCATTCATTTCAGTGGGGAAGGATAAATTGAGGAATGCATGTTTTGAGTTACGAGCGTGCTAACGAACAAATTAAACTTGTATCTCAATGCACCACTATATACTTCAGCGTGGAGGTCGGATGTTTGCTTTGTCCTTGTGTGGGTCCTCTAATTTCCTCCCATATTTATTGTAGAATCTAATCTTTTTTTAGTTTTTTCTGCCTCACAATTGAGTGGTTCTGGGTTTAAATCTCAGCTCCGGCCTTCTTATGTGGAGTTTGCATGGTCTCTCCATGTTTATGCGGGGCTTCTTCAGGCACAGCTTCCTCACACATTCCAAAAACAATTCATTGAAGACTTTAAATTGCCAATGATGAGTGTGACTCCTTGCTTTGTCTATATGTGTCCTATGATTAGCTGGTGACCAGTCCAGCTCATGCTCCAGCTCACCTGCAACCCTAATGGATAATCATTTCTAGGCTATGCGGTGAACTAGAGGTCGGCATGTCTGTTTCACAGTCGAGAGGTCATAGGCGTCAAACACAAGGTCTGGGGCCAGATCCGGCCTGCCACTTCATTGTATGTGGCCCGCGAAAGCAAATCATTTGCATCGACTTCATGTTTCTTGCTAAAAAAACAAAATTGGAAATTGTCTTCCCTTTTAATAACGAGATATCACAAGCATTTTTTGTTACCAATCCATCCATCCATCCATCCATTTTCTGAGCCGCTTCTCCCCACTAGGGTCGCGGACGTGCTGGAGCCTATCCCAGCTGTCATCGGGCAGGAGGCGGGGTACACCCTGAACTGGTTGCCAGCCAATCGCAGGGCACATACAAACAAACAACCATTCGCACTCACAGTCACGCCCACGGGCAATTTAGAGTCTCCAATTAATGCATGTTTTTGGGATGTGGGAGGAAACCGGAGTGCCCGGAGAAAACCCACGCAGGCACGGGGAGAACATGCAAACTCCACACAGGCGGGACCGGGGGATTGAAACCAGGTCCTCAGAACTGTGAGGCTGACGCTCTAACCAGTCGGCCACCGTGCCGCTGTTACCAATCCCCCATTTAAAATAAATATATAGTCGAACAAACAATTTTACACTGGCGTCTGATTTCAAAACTAGTTCTCCATGGATTTGTTGTGTGTTTGTAATAATATCAGGGAGTCATACTTTTTTATGGGTTCACAGGGTTGAACGACCCTCCAAAGGAAACCGTAACTAGAATGTGGCCCGCGATAAAAATTAGTTTGACACCACTGGATAGGTTTCCATCTCAGCTAAGACTCTCTTGCGTGAAGTTTGCATGTTCTCACTGTGCTTTACATGTTAGGCTAATTTTAAGACTCAATTGTCCATAAGTGTGAGTGTGAATGGTTGTTTATATGTGCCTTGTGTTTGGTTGGCAATGAATCGGCAGCATCAACCAGCTGATTTGTAAACTGTACTTACTATTAAGTAACAATAGGAATACTACATTGATCCATATGTAAAATAAAAAATTTGAGTACAAGATTACAGCATTTGCATGAATAAATAGATAAAATAAAAGCTAGAATAAACAAAGACACTTTCAGGTGTCCTTAATAACACTAATATATTTTGCTCGGGCGGCACGGTGGACAACTGGTTAGCACATCTGCATGGTCGAATATCTTGCTGGTTCAGCACCATAATTGATGGCCTACAAAAATGTCTCATTGCCAAGGTGTTAGTCAAGAAACATCTCACGGTGCGTAAGAGCAGAGAGCTGTCTCAAGACCATCACAAACTAATTGTTGCAAAACATAACGGTGTAACATTGGTTACTGGCGCATATCTAAGCTTCTGAATGTTCCAATGAGCACGGTTCGGGGCCAAAATATGTAAGTGGAAAGCCAATCATACCACCATAAAATTGCCTCGATCAGGTGCGCTTCGCGGCGGCACGGTGGCCGAATGGTTAGAGCGTCAGCCTCACAGTTCTGAGGAGCGGGGTTCAATCCCCGGTCCCGCCTGTGTGGAGTTTGCATGTTCTCCCCGTGCCTGCGTGGGTTTTCTCCGGGCACTCCGGTTTCCTCCCACATCCCAAAAAACATGCATTAATTGGAGACTCTAAATTGCCCGCAGGCATGATTATGAGTGCGAATGGTTGTTTGTTTCTATGTGCCCTGCGATTGGCTGGCAACCAGTTCAGGGTGTACCCCGCCTCCTGCCCGATGACAGCTGGGATAGGCTCCAGCACGCCCGTGACCCTAGTGAGGAGAAGCGGCTCAGAAAATGGATGGATGGGAGGTGCTCTTCGCAAGATTTCTGACAGAGGAGTGCAAAGAATAATCAGAAGCATTGTCCAAGAGCCAAGGACCACCTGTGGAGAGCTTCAAAAAGACCTGGAATTTGCAGGTACTGTTGTCACAAGGAAAACAGTGAGTATTGCACTCTGCCGCCACTAAAGACCCCATTGCTGGGAAAAAAGCATGTCAAAGCTCATTTAAGGTTTGCTTAACAACATTTAGACAAGCCAGTTAAGTACTGGGAGAATATAGCATGGTCGGATGAGAGCAAAATTGAACTGTTTGGATGCAATATTGCACACCACGTTTGGAGGAGAAATGGCACTGCACATCACCCTAAAAACACCACACCAACAGTGAAGTTCAGAGGTGGGAACATGATGGTATGGAGCTGCTTTTCAGCAAATGGTACTAGTAAACTTCACACTATTGAAGGAAGGATGAATGGGAAAATGTACCGAGACATTTTCGACAAAAATCTGCTGCGATCTACGAGGATGATTAAATGAAACAAGGGTGGACATTTCAGCAGGATAATGATCCAAAACATACTGCCAAGGGAACTCTCAATTGGTTTCAAAGAAAAAAAAAAATAAAGCTGCTAGAATGGCCCAGCCAATCACCTGACTTAAATCCAATCGAAAATCTATGGAAAGAACTGAAACTCAAGGTCCATACTAGAAGGTCACGGAACCTTCAAGATTTGAAGACTGCTTGTGTGGAGGAATGGGCCAAAATCACACCAGAGCAATGCATGCGACTAGTTTCTCCATACAGGAGGCATCTTGAAGCTGTCATTGCAACCAAAGGCTTGTGTACAAAGTGGTAAATAAATACCAGTTGGCGTGTTCAATACTTTTCCCCTGTGTAATTTCACAGTATTACACACAACTTAATTTCTGATCTTATTTATTCCACTTTATTTGTATGTATGGATTACTTGGGTTGTTGCTAACATCTGGTGAAATTTTCAGGTCAATAGCACCTTTGGAAATATATTTAATGAGAAAAAGATTGTGACCTGTTAACGACTTATTTCAGCCGCTGTATGTACAACTGTGTGTGTTTGCGTGCATATGTGTGCATGGGCGCAAAGCTCTGATCAAAGCTACTGCTTCTATCTGGTGTTGATTTCTCATACTAAAATCCTTCCCAAGCCTTACATACTTATTGTGGAGCTGCGCCAAACCTATTACAATTTTATTTAAAAAAAATAATAATAATAATAGAAAGAAAAAAAACACACTGAAAACTGGTCTTTCACATCTCTGTGGAGATATTTTGGCCCACTATTCCTTACAGAATTGTTTGAATTCGGTAAAAATAGAGGGTTTTCAAGGATGAAGGACCTTTTTAACGTCATGCCACTTCATTTCATTCGGATTCAAGATTTAAAGCCCGAACCTCAGACCTGTGAGGCAGACATGTTAACCACTAGCCCACCACCATGCCGGCCTTTGATGTTAAAATCAATGGTCAATTTTGCTCTTGTAGCTCTTCGATATGAAAACCCGAATTGCATCAAAAATATATATGCTGTGTAAAATAAGTCATAAAGCAGCCAGATTTCAATATGCAGTATATGCAGTTTTAATATGCAGTTTTTTAATATGCAGTTTTGGACATACTTGGCAAATAAAGATGATTCTGATTCTGATTATAATAAATACAGAGACGGTGTATTCAATGTTCATACCAATGAACTTTATTTTGATGGCTGCGACCATGTTCCCAACAGTTGATAGCGTCTGAGTTCCCCCACCTTTTCCAATGTCTGTCGTTCTATTTTGTACCATATGATAAGTGACATAGTGAGTGTGTGTGTGTGTGTGTGTGTGTGTGTGTTGGGCAGAGGTGATGCCGTTTTGAATGTGATTCTCTTGTTCCCCCTTCTGGCGTTACCGAAGAAATGCAGATGAAGTCATACAATAGAACAACATAACAACTGCTCTAAAATCAGTAGGAAAAATCTATTTGTATTATAAATCAGTGTAGCAATCAATCAATGTATTATAAATCAATTTGTATTATAATTTTGTATTATTTTCAGTATTGTATCATAATATCACCATTTAACTTTTACAATCTTCATTTTAGGGATTTTGGTCATTCTGGTCACACTTTAACATGACCTTTATCCCAAGACCCTGACGTGTGGTCTCAAACGCCTGGACCGCCTGCTCTAGGGGGAAGCGGTGAGTCACCAGAGGCTTCACATTCACTTTGCCCGATGCCAACATGGCGATGGCCATGGGCCAACTGCAAAACAGTTAACGCAGACATTTTATGGATGATTGTGTGATTATTAGTGGCAGTAAAGTGCAAGATAATTAACATCCAACATCGGCTTAGAGTAAAAGGTTTTACATACGTGTTGCAGTAGCGAAAGACACCTCTGATGTCAACTTCTCTGACGGCTGCGTTGATTAGAGGAATGGTGGCCATTTCTGATCCAAGACCCACCAGCACCACCACACCTCCTGAACGGGTCGCCTAGTAAAGCACATCAGGAGTGTCTTATTTGATCAAACAAACAGGTAGTGGATGCTGTCTTCTGAATATGTAAATATCAGTGCATTACATGATAAAAACACTCCAGAATAATTTGGGTCTCTGGAGTGCCTGTCCATCTATCAAGAGGGAAAATAAACAACCCAGTATTTCTGAAAATGTGTCTGTGAGCAGGTTGTTCTGCACTTCCGCCCCCACTGTTACATAATCCATCCATCCATTTTCTGAGCCGCTTCTTCTCACTAGGGTCGCGGGCGTGCTGGAGCCTATCCCAGCTGTCATCGGGCAGGAGGCGGGGTACACCCTGAACTGGTTGCCAGCCAATCGCAGGGCACACACAAACAAACAACCAGTCCCACTCACAGTCACACCTACGGGCAATTTAGAGTCTCCAATTCATGCATGTTTTTGGGATGTGGGAGGAAACCGGAGTGCCCCGAGAAAACCCACGCAGGCACGGGGAGAACATGCAAACTCCACACAGGCGGGGCCAGGGATTGAACCCGGGTCGTCAGAACTGTGAGGCTGACGCTCTAACCAGTCATCCACCGTGCCGCCTCCTGTTACATAATAGTGGTGCTAATTTACATAATAACTGGCCTCCTCTGAGTTTCTATGCCCACGATTGGGCAGCTAGGGTCGTAGAGATGCCATTGTCAAGTGACAGCCGGAGTCTGGCGCCGGACAACGCGGAAGCACAAACATGTCGTAGTGGTGCGGTGACATCGCACAAGCACCATTCATTTGCAAACTGGACGCAGAGTCGCAGACACGGATTTGGAGCTCACTATTTTATGAAAAATGGTTGCCTTAACGGTAGAAAAAGTTTGGAAAAATAGCCAGAAAGTCCCTAATTTGCCAATCCTGATTGTCCTCTCTCTCATGCCCAAGTTCTGACTCTGGCTGTCATGGTAACAAAAGCCATACCTTCAATAATCGAGTGCTTTGAATCAGTGTCACAAATAATGAGTGTGCTGAAATGTTTTATAACTTTTGTGTATTTTGACCGAAGAATGTTATAGACCTTTTATTAAGACCCCAGGGAACTGTTTTAAATTGTGAAAAATGTGCATGTCTTTTTGAAGAACATACAGTATAATACCGTAAATCCCACATATTTGTGTCTGTGAAACTATCTTCTGTTATTCTCTGAAAAACTCATAAATTTGCGGGTTTTGTGTTTAGTCCAAAGCAATTAAAGTAAGTGGTGGGATATTGGTGCCAAAAAACTATGCTGAAGTGAAATGAGGAGATTAATTTGCTAGAATTTTGTGGAATCAACAGTACAGGCAATTATTCTCAGATTTTTACTATTTGTGAAATCCCTATACACCACTAATAGGGATTCACTGTATAAGAAGTCAGTATGGTCCATCTATTTCAAAATTACAGCACATAATCTTCCATTGAGTCCACTGCATAGACTAATAGTCACATTGTGACCTCGAGAGGCTGCAGACCAGTGTACGTACATAAATGGCAGCTTGGATGCTGCTCTCGACACCAGTACATTCAATCGTGATGTGCGGCTGATCTCCCAGCATGTTCTCCACCCTCGTGGCCAACTGCTGAGGTCCGTCCCCTCGCTTCACAGTCAGTTGGAAGTCTGCGCCCAACTCCTTGGCCATCGCCAGACGCTCGGGGAACAGATCTGAAAATGACAATGGGCTGATTAGAGAGAACTAAGTATTCTAGAAAGGATATGTTGTGTGTTACCCGTGATGACAACTTGCACAGCTCCCATTGCCTTGGCCACAAGCAGACAGACCAATCCGATTGGCCCTTTGAGACATAAATGAACACACAAGACGCAAACAGTAGCGGCAACATCATGAAACACCACTACAGTGGGTAACGGAAAGTTTTCAGACCCCCTTAAATATTTCACTCTTTGTTATATAGCAGCTATTTGTGAAAATCATTTAAGTTCATTTTTTTTCCTCATTAATGTACACACAGCACACCATATCGACAGAAAATAAACGTGGTTAAATTTTTGCTGATTTATTGAAAAAGAAAAATTGAAATATCACACAGCAATACGTATTCAGACCCTTAGCTGTGACACTCATATAGTTCACTCGGGTGTTATCCATTTTTTCTGATCATCCTTAATTAAAATGGTTCTACACCTTCATTGGAGTCCAGCTGTGTTTGATTATACTGATTGGACTTGATTAGGAGAGCCACACACCTGTCTATATAAGACCTTACAGCTCACAGTGCATGTCAGAGCAAATGAGAATCATGAGGTCAAAGGAACTGCCTGAAGAGCTCAGAGACAGAATTGTGGCAAGGCACAGGTTTGGCCAAGGTTAGAAAAACATTTCTGCTGCACTTTATATTCCTAAGAGCACAGTGGCCTCCATAATCCTTAAATGGAAGACCTTTGGGACGACCAGAACCCTTCACAGAGCTGGCCGTCCGGCCAAACTGAGCAATCTGGGGTGAAGAGCCTTGGTGAGAGAGGTAAAGAAGAACCCAAAGATCACTGTGGCTGAGCTCCAGAGATGCAGTCGGGAGATGGGAGAAAGTTCTAGAAAGTCAACCATCACTGCAGCCCTCCACCAGTCGGGGCTTTATGGCAGAGTGGCCCGACGGAAGCCTCTCCTCAGGGCAGGACACATGAAAGCCCGCATGGAGTTTGCTAAAAAAAAATAATAATAAAAAAAAAACACCAGAAGGACTCCAAGATGGTGAGAAATAAGATTCTCTAACATTGATGAGACTAAGAAATGGTTGGCCTTAATTCTAAGTGGCATGTGTGGAGAAAACTAGACACTGCTCATCACCTGCCCAATACAGTACCAACAGTGAAGCATGGTGGTGGCAACATCATGCTGTGGGGGTGTTTTTCAGCTGCAGGGACAGGGAGACTGTTTGCAATCGAAGAAAAGATGAACGCAGCCAAGTACAGGGATATCCTGGACGAAAACCTTCTCCAGAGTGGTCAGAATCTCAGACTGGGCCGAAGGTTCTCCTTAAAAAAAGACAATAACCCTAAGCACACAGCTAAAATGCAGAAGGAGTGGCTTTAGAACAACTCCGTGACTGTTCTTGAATGGCCCAGCCAGAGCCCTGACTTAAACCCAATTGAGCATCTCTGGAAAGACCTGAAAATGCCTGCGCAACAATGTTCACCATCCAATCTGACAGAACTTGAGAGGATCTGCAGGGAGGAATGGCATATATGAGCCCCAAATCCAGGTGTGAAAAATTTGTTGCATCATTCCCAAAAAGACTCATGGCTGTATTAGCTCAAAAGGGTGCTTCTACTAAATACAGAGCAAATGGTCTGAATACTTATGGTGATGTGATATTTCCGTTTTGCTTTTTTAATAAATCAGCAAAAATTTCAACAATTACATGTTTTTCTGTCAATATGGGGTTCTGTGTGTACATTAATGAGGGGAAAAAATGAATTTAAATGTTTTTAACAAATGGCTGCAATATAACAAAGAGTGAAAAATTTAAGGGGGTCTGAAAACTTTCCGTACCCACTGTATCTATCTATTGTCATGTGCGGATCATTTAAATTTCAGTTGCATACATATAATTTTACCAAGTAAATGCTAATGTAAATAAATTTGGCATCCAGTTCTACACAAGACTAGTTTATGCCAGTAGTATGTACATAAATTGCTACAAGGTGACCTTTCTGCGAACACCTCTCCGTTCCATCCCCGTTACTCATCTATCAGGTATTGTCAAAGGTTGAGTGGTGTTGTTTAGTTTTAGTATGATTACACAGTGCTTAACATCTCTTCATATTTGCGCTACACTTAAGGATAAGAAATTTAAATGCTACTTAAATCATTGTTTGTGAAATTAATACAGGTTTTACCATGGAGACGGTCTGAGCCTGGATTAAATAGAGTCACTTTACATAACTTCCTAAGTGAAAGCGTGCTCACCGGTGACCCTGCTAAAAGCAATCACTATCGAAAATTGATGGATGGAAAATATGTTTTACAATTAGAACCAACAACAAATTGTCTTTGACTTTAAAGGTTCTACTTGCAGATGTTTTAATTGCCCATTAGCTTGTTTTCTACTGTTAAATATTAGTCTGTTGCTTCATATGTTAATGTTCCTCATCTTTTTTCCTTTTTTGTTGAACCTCAGCCACTGACAAACAAGACTCCTTACTTGTGCTTGCATGATACAGACAGACCTTTGTAAATTAGTTTCTTGCTCCCAAACACCATTGTTGTTTTTTAGAAAAAATAAAATACCTGCACCACAGATGAGCACAGTGCTGCCCAGGGTCACGTCGGCTCTGCGACAGGCGTGGATGCCCACTGACAGAGGTTCAATCAGAGCACCCTCCTCAAATGTCACATTATCAGGCAACCTGGAGAGAGAAACACATTTCAAATGAAGAGGATGTATGCCATGATTGAGTAAGAGTGTTGCAGTTAGACAACAGTACACTGTTAGGTAATTCTTTGTGCAAAGCCTAATGCATTACTTGTAACAGAAGTTGGCACTGTGTGTGTAGTATCTGCACAAATTGCCATCATCGGGCGGCGTGGCACAGAAGAAGATAGTCGGAGATAAATTGTAGCGCCCGTTTTTGAAAAACTCGTCCATCTCTCGGGGAACACCTGGCTCAACAGCAACTCTGTCTCCTAAAAGTTCAAAAAGACAAATGTGTAATATGATGGTGAGCATTTTTAAGGGTTCCTACACAATTAAAATTCAATGTTTTTCCAGACACTGATATAAAATAAAATAAAATAAAACTCTGGTAATTCTCTGTTAAAATAATAATAATAATATTATTAATAATAATAATAATAATAATTTAGAACAATTGAGGAAATAGATGTGGATCATGTAAATAAATCAATTGCTCATGCACTAAATCATTTGTTTTCATTATTCTGAATATGCATGCCATTATGTCAAAAAAATCCAGATATGTTCAATGCATGACATTTTATTTTTAACTGCACATGAGCAGTTCATGAACGTTTGGCTGAATTTGCCTTGTGGGATTAATACATTTTTCATCTTAATAATTTCTGAAATTCCCTGCAGGTAGGATCGCTGATGGTTTCTATTTCACAACCGTGAGGCATTTCGGCTCACTCACCAACTTGAAGGTGTTTGACCGCCGAGCCGACCTTGACCACCCGTCCTGAGGCTTCATGCCCCAACACCATTGGCTTCATCACCACAAAGTCACCAATGCGGCCGTGCTGCCAGTAGTGGACATCGGAGCCGCAGATGCCAACTGAGTGCATCTGAAGCAAAACCTCTGAATGCAAAGCATGACACAACCAATTTGAGGAGGGCCACATGTTGAATAGCGAACCCCTACTGATTGACCCTGAAGTTCGTTTGATCTTGCGGGGGTTTTCTCCAGGTGCTCCTGCTTTTTTTTACCAAAAGAAAAGAATAATAATACTAAAATACTAAAGGATTGCTTGCTATCAAACTTAAGGCAGTGTGTTTTGCTGTTTTTACATTTTGCAGTGGTTAACATCTCTTTACACTTAATAAGATAAAATGGGAGATATGGGCGGTAAATCCTCACATTTAGCATTTGTCAATTTGTTTTGTTTTTTGTAATTTTCATACCAACAGTCATAGCATGGGGGAACTAAGTGCCTGCTTCGGGCCCCCATGAGAACAGAGTAAAATCTATGGATAGACTGGTTTATTTTGATATTTGTTTTACAAAAGCTTTTGCACATTTTTACATGGCTTTAAGACCCCATTATTCGAAATAATTTTAACTATTTTGTACCTTATTTCAGGCACCTGTGTTCAGTTACATCATTATTTAACTCTTTGCTTGATATTTCGTTTATTTAATAGCCTTTACACCGATTTGATCAGGCTGATCGGTATCGGCCGATATGTAGCATTTTATGCTGATCGGCTGATCGGACGATCCGATCCGAGCAATGACGTACTACGTCATTGATCAATGATGTCATTGCTCGGCTCCGCAAAAGACATTAACTCCACGTCGCCGCGTGCACAGTATATTTGAATCCAAAAGCTAGTTTATTCTTAGCCTTGTCGCGCGTCTTTTGACGTAGTACTGTAAATATTTGACGGCCAATGAAGTTATTAAAAAAAAAAAAAAAAAAAAAAAAAGAAACACGTCGGCGGTGTGGAACAGACAATACGTCTGGGACAGGCAACACGTAATGCCCGGACCAGACTACAAGACAAATTTGCTCTTTCACAATTGCACTGTCAGACTACTGCCATAAAATCTTGTATTCCGATACCACCGCATCCGTTTTTTTACAATCATTGGGCTTTATCTTGTCAACTCAAATGCGACCGGATGCACTCATTACCGTGGCAACGACAACAAGAGTGGAGCCTTCATAGGGTTAGCTAAGGTAAGTTTTGGTTGGCATCGTCACTGCTCTTGACTCATATCGTGCTGTTACAAATGGCTTACTCAATATTATACAAGTAATCCAGTAAAATAAGAAAGAATAAAATAAGCAAAGTAATTATAAAGTGGGCACGGTGGACGACTGGTTAGAGCGTCAGCCTCACAGTTCTGAGGACCGGGGTTCAATCCCCGGCCCCGCCTGTGTGGAGTTTGCATGTTCTCCCCGTGCCAGCGTGGATTTTCTCCGGGCACTCCGGTTTCCTCCCACATCCCAAAAACATGCATGAATTGGAGACTCTAAATTGCCCGTAGGTGTGAATGTGAGTCCAAATGGTAGTTTGTTTGTATGTATGTGCCCTGCGATTGGGTGGCAGCCAGTTCAGGGTGTACCCCGCCTCCTGCCCGATGATAGCTGGGATAGGCTCCAGCACGCCCGCGACCCTAGTGAGGAGAAGCGGCTCAGAAAATAAATGGATGGATGGATGGATGGATGAATTATAAAGTGCCTGACAACAAGAACAATATACAACTGAAATCAACGTTTCTGGTGAAGTAGTTGTGGTGATGTTTGAGCTGTGACATTTTCAAGGAGACATATGCAGTGGGGTTTCCTACCATTAGGACCTGGCTCCGGGACAGGGCGCTTCTCCTGAGGGAAACGCAAACACAAACCGGTATGAGACTACACGCGTACACTTTGCAGCGACTTGCCAAACGAAATTGTAGTTTTTGTACTGTGAGCTTGTACCAGTCTGAGGTCTCCCTGAGAGTGCAGCACCACTGACAGATTGTCCTGCTCCATGACAAAATCAACCCGGGTCGGTGGCGGAGAACAACGCAGCCAAGCAAAGTCCGATAGATTGCTTTGTGGAGTTTACAATCTTGCTCGGAGTGACAAAGTACATCACCGCCTTCTTTCTGGGGGTTGGTCCCACAACAAATACCCGATTGGCCAAACCTGAGCGGCTCAGTCCACTGGGAAGGGGTGGACGTCTTTATTTATAAAATAATGCCTGCTGAAGAAAAAAATAAATGAACATTTTCTTCAGCCGTTCTATTGCGCTCCACCCTAACATGTTAAAAGGCATGATATGAATTATTAATATTGTGTTTGACATACTGTTCGTACAGTTTTTACCCGTTTCAAAGGTGGTCAAGTCGTTCTGCTTAACATGGCGCACCATGCCAAAGATTTTCAAGAAAGGAGACGGACGGACGAATACATCTGTTTCATATAATTTAAAACGCTTTATCCATTGTTTCTAAAAAATAAAAAATAAAAGACTAGAATGAGGGTTCCTATGAATAATTCAATTTAATATTATTAAATGTTTAGCCGTCCAAATGTTTGGACGCTAGTGCGATGTCGAATAGTTGATTGGCCCAAAGCGGAGCACGTGACAAAGGCTAACGGATATCAATGAAATATTTCAAAAAATATAATATAATATAAAAAACATCTCTGAAGAGCTTTTCGTTTACACGTTTTATTTTCTCACCCATGTAAATGTCAGATTTAGCTTACTAAATCGTAATGTGCCTAAATGGACACACATAAGAAGTTGAATTTCAAACATTTTAAAAATTGTATTTTAAATGTATTTATTTTATGTGTATCTAGTGATTGAGCGAGACGACCATGTTTCCATTTAGCATGCCTCTCAGTGCTCACCATAAATCAATAAAATTAAGGAAAAACATAAAACAAGATAGAATTCATGTCACATTTTCATCCAGTGAATATCACATCCATAAGCAAAATCAATCGCATGCTGACACATAAGTAAACAATAATCGTTTAATTTTCAGTACATTAGATACAAATGGTCATTTTTTTCTCTGTGACTTTTGGCATGCAGGTATGGGTGTTACATTGTCTTGGAAGACTGGAAACAATTGGGATGGCAATAACAACAGTCTCACCGGTACATTTTTGCAGGCTCTACATGGTGACATACACCTAAGAGAACAAAGCGAAAAAACAAATCAGTCCGATACAGACTTCTTCAGTCCAACTCAAGATTTCCTAATGATGAATGTTTCACCTGTAACACTTTCACTGAATGAATCATCCTTTAATCGCAACATGTACACAATTCGTTCTCTGACGTGCTTGTACTGAATGAATCACTCCTGCAAGAATAAGATGGTTTATGCATTTACTGTTTTGTGTTGTCCAATATTTGCATTAAAATCGCAACAAACTCGTCTCTGCTGCACTCCTCTTTTTTGGAATCGCTGGCAGCTTGGTCAGCAAAACTCTTCAGGGATCACAAGGAGGCAGAAACCAGTCAAATTAAGGTAACAGATTACCTAATCATCATCATAATGTGTCATCAATCATACCTGTGTATTTGGCTGGTCATGCTCCCAAATAAGCCTTCCAACCACATTTCTCACCGCTTAAAATACAAAGAACATAATCACTAATATGTATTGGTTTTACTTAATTGTTTGGTTATGGTATCCTACACAACAGTAATTCTCAACTGATGGGTCGGGACCCAAAAGCGGGTATATTAGCGTAATAATTCAAACTATTACAGCAGTCGTACACCTGCACGGTGTAACCAGTCGTTTCTCGTACACTCTAACCAGTCGTACACCTGCACGGTGTACGACTGGTTAGAGCGTCAGCCTCACAGTTCTGAGGACCCGGGTTCAATCCCTGGCCCCGCCTGTGTGAAGTTTGCATGTTCTCGCCGTGTCTGCGTGGGTTTTCTCCGGGCACTCCGGTTTCCTCCCACATCCCAAAAACATGCATTAATTGAAGACTCTGAATTGCCCGTAGGTGTGAATGTGAGTGCGCATGGTTGTTTGTTTGTATGTGCCCTGCAATTGGCTGGCAACCAGTTCAGGGTGTACCCCGCCTCCTGCCCGATGACAGCTGCGATAGGCTCCAGCACGCCCGCGACCCTAGTGAGGAGAAGCGGCTCAGAAAATGGATGGATGGATGGATAATTTCAGAGGTAGAATTGCATGACCTGTTCCACTGAGGAGGTAGGCAATCTGATGGTTTCATATATATCTGAGCCATATATATATATATATATATATATATATTATTTCCCGCTTCTCCTCACTAGGGTCGCAGGCGTGCTGGAGCCTATCCCAGCTTTCTTCGGGCGAGAGGCGGTGCACACCCTGAACTGGTCGCCAGCCAATCGCAGAGCACATATAAATAAACAATTCAATAAAAAAATTATTCAATTAAAAAATTCTTCAATTAACCTACCATGCATTTTTTGGGGATATAGGAGCAAACCAGAGTAACATGCAAACTCCACACAGGTGGGGCCGGCATTTGAATCCCGGTCCTCAGAACTGTGAGGCAGATGTGCTAACCAGTCATCCACCGTGCGCATATATATATATATATCTGAGTGAAAATCCTCACCGTCCTGCACTGCGACTGGAGGCAGCACATAGTGTCCGATGCTTACTGACTTTACACTCTGTCGCTTTTCACATGCACACAGGAACAAGCTGTGAAAAACAGTAATCTTGTCCCAGAGGTACTCTATACTTTGAAAAATCCTGAAATAATAAAAGCACCTTTAGTATAGGACCCACTCTAGTGATATGCTTAAAATTTTATGTCACTCACCTGAGTGTGTCAGGGTGTGCAGCATCATCACTGAAAAGATAATCTGCTGTTCTCCAACCTGTAACTATTCCATCCTCCACTACTACAAGGTAACACGATGACACCAATTTGGTCATGCTAATGTAAATGTTGACATTTATCGACACCACCTTAAACTGGGGTTGTTGCAAGCTTTATCCTCTTTTCAAATCTTTATTAATGAGCAAACTATATGTTTAAAATTACTGTAGCTCAAGCTAAGTATAATAAGTACAGTAAGTACCAAATGGCATTGACCCCAACATTAAACTTGGATTGTTAAATGTTTTATCCTTCATTCTAATGTTTTAAATGCATACATTTTTTGGGGTTTTATGAACGGGTGTTTATATGGAAAATGACCACGATCTTAAGCTAGCTAGCTAGCTAAAAATTACTGAATGTACTGTGTAAATTGATCCACTCCTGGCTCATACTTACGCCAAAAATCCCGACGTGCCCGTGAAACACTGCTTGAAAACCAGGCTTTTTTATTTGCAAACATACTACATCGGCGTATCAGTAAGTTTTCATTGCCAAGGTTTGTTGGTTGGCTTGTTTCTGCCTCACATTCAACCTGAACGCCTCTGACGTTCACGTGCTTCAGAAACTTTTTTTTTTTTTTTAATTGTCTGAACCTTACGACTTTCCTTGTCATTTAAAATTGCAGTATTCTATTAATATTGTAAAACTATATGTTGTTTGTCATATTGTTGGCTCTTTGCATTAAATTGTTGGAGCAAACTCAAATTGTTTACACAAACAAACAAAAATGGTAAACCGAGTTACTATTTCTGCTTCCACTTGTACGGTTTGTTTTATCCAACCTAGATATTCTATATAGCTGCTAGGAACTACTGCTATTTTTAGCCTTGTTTTCTGTGTTCTGTCGTGGAAATATGATTCATAGCTTTATGAAAACGTTAACTCTCCTCCATATTTCTTATTTTCCAAATAGTTTTGATAAATATTTTCATTTGCATATTTTCATGACGATGCGAAATGTCACACTGACCCGTGACGCAAACTCATGTTTCAAGAGGTCCTATCTGTTTCAATGGCTGCTGTATTAGATTTCAGCCGCTAGGTTGCAGCATTTTATAACGCATTGCTCAAGTTCATGAAAACTATGGTTCTTGTTTATGGATCACAAGAATCCATTCAAATACAGTAATGGGTTTGAGGTCAAATCAGGCAACGACAAAGCATCACTTAAGTGTTCCCCTTTCTTCTTACCCCCCAAGAGCCCAACTTCAAGACTTTGATATAAAAACAGTGAAACGTGCTTTTATTGGACGACGGTGCATATTCTGCTGGAGGTTACAGCTGCCATGAGTGATAGCATTTAAGAACATTTAACGCAAGCTGCTTTGTTGTCAAATCTCACTTCTTCAAAACAGCACCATGCTGGGTGGCTGTGGGCCAGACCGCCTCGCTCCAAAACGATGAGGTTCCAGTCAGAACATCAGCACCGGGGTTGTGTGCAGGTCAGGCGCTTGGTGCTCTCACTCCAAAGCACACTTTTCCTCCCCCAATATCAGTTCCAGTAATATCATTGAGCCTTGTGTTTCACAGGAGTGTCAGCCAATTGAAGCAGTTATTGCAGTGCAGGAGTGTTGCTAGGATTCTTCCAGTCCAGGTGATGGGCATGAGATGCTTTCATTCTGTCGCCGTGCAATAGGTTCTTTCCCAGAGTGTTACAAGCTACTGGAATTGCAATTGAGTTCAACTGTTGTGTACAGTGACTGGTCCAAGGGCTTCAAAGCAGCGCTAACTCTGTTGCCATGACAACAGTGAAGCCACTCCCTGTGTGTTTCCCAACCCCCCAACATGTGGTGTTCAGAGTGGCGCTGAGGAGAGGCTGGTGGTTTCTCATGAAACATAGTAGGACATATTCCCTCTTAGCATCCCATTTTAACAGATTTGATTGTATCAAAACATAAATGAAATATTTTGACATCCGGTGCAGAAAGAATAGATTGATCAATGGGTATGATGAGTCACAGAGAACACTTCAATGGGAATCAATTGCTTTTTAAGATATTTTTCATTGTCAGTTATTGTTCAATTGTTTTCCTATGCAAAGATCGTTGCAGCTTTGGACTGCTGGTATTGAATGTTTTTCTGACTTAATTACTAAAATAATAATTAACTTCAGCTCTAATTCCATTGTTATCATTTAGTTACTCCCTCTTCATTCAATTTGCACATCCACTTCTTTCCTATGACACTGCGCTGTACTGTATTTGGATCCTTGGATAACCAGCAGTAAGTCATATACTGTAGCTCACTAATGGGAAAATTATTGGACCTGTCGTCTCCATTGGTTACTGTTGATTTTGTCCACTAAGCTTGCTTCCCACAGGGGGGTGGGAAATGGGCTGTGGTGGTTTCACCGGGCCAACCATCCTATGTTGTCCTTTGTCACTGTTCCAGTGTCATAACCTACATTACTGCAGTGTCACTGTTGGTGTTGTTCAATTTATTTCGACTAATTTAATGAGCACTTGAGTCAACTCACAGTGTTGATCTCAAATTTCTTTTGAGCATTTTGCAAAACAGGTATTAGTCTAGCCTGGAGGAAAATAATCCAGCAAATGTTTCCATTCGATAAGGCTGAATTGCTTTTTTTAAGCATTTAATGTGATGCAATTACAATACCTCTTCATATTTATATTTATTCGCTCCTCAACTGATTGCCGTGAAACATTGTGGATGAGTAGGGCATTTTGGTGCAGCTACAGATAAAGCTTAATGTTGGGAAAGGTTTTTTCTTTTCAAAATTTACCTCCGTTTTTGAGGCAACAATGCCTAATTACGTTTGGGAAAAAATGTATATTGGAGGAGAGTATCCATTAGTGGAGGTGAGGAATCGCAGCTTAACAGGTTATACAATATTGCTGCAATATTTTGCCAACAATAATGATAATATTGCAATACGCCGATTATAATTGATATATACAATATATAATGATGTCAATGATGATATGGGTGGCACGGTGGACGACTGGTTAGCACATCTGCCTCACAGTTCTGAGGACCGGGATTCAAATCCTGGCCCCGCCTGTGTGGAGTTTGCATGTTCTACCCGTGCCTGTGTGGGTTTTCCCGCGGGAGTCCGGTTTCCTGTCACATCCCCAAAACATGTGTGGTGGGTTGATTGAGGTGGGTAGGTGTGAATGGTTGTTCGTTTATATGTTCCCTGCAATTGGCTGGCAACCAATTCAGGGTGTACCCCGCCTCTCGCCCGAAGATAGCTGGAATAGGCTCCAGCACGCCCACGACCCTCGTGAGGATAAGCAGTACAGAAAATGGATGGATGGATGATGATATGTAACAATATGGTGGAACAGTGGGCGACTGGTTAGCATGTCTGCCTCACAATTCTGAGGACCTGGGTTCAAATCCAGCGTTGCCTGTGTGGAATTTGCATGTTTGGGTTTTCTCTGTGTACTCCGGTTTCCTTCCACATCCCAAATACATGCATTTATAAGTGCTCTGCGATTGGCTGGCGACCAATTTAAGGTGTACCCCGCCTCTCGCCCAGAGTCAGCTGGGATAGACTCCGGCATGCATGTGACCCTAGTGAGGATAAGCGGAACAGAAGATGAATGAATGAATGTAACAATATCCTTAACTGAAGAAGTTTTATTGGACCACAGTCCTAATACAATTTCTCTCTCTCTCTCTCGCTCTCTCTCTCTCTCTCTATACATATACATATATACACTTACAGTATATAGACACACTTGCACACACATATACACACGCCTCAGGACGGAGGACTAAACCGTCAGTCTTGTCCTGGTTAAGCTACAGATAGTTCTCTCTCCTCCAGGATTTGATGTCTAAAATACAGTTAAAAATAGCATCCACTGGACTGGTGTCATCAAGAGACTGTGGTAGCTCACTCCGTGTCTCCTGATGATGCTGCCAAGAGAGAGCATATAAAAATGTAACAATAAAGAACCAAAAATCTAACCCTGAGGCTCACGTCATGTTCCTGATTAGACTTTTGAAAAGCATGTACTGTATCTAAACTTACCATAATGCTTCTTTTGGTGAGGTAGAATAAAAAACATTTATGGACAGTACAAGAGAAACCAACCAGATGTTTTAGTCTATTTAAAAGAATGGACTGCTCTACTGTAACAAAGGTGGCACTTAGATCCAGCAGAACCAACATAGTTCATTTTTGGCAATCAAGATTTTTTCTAAAATCATTTAAATCAAAGGCAGTCTCAGTGCTGTGGTTTACCCTGAAACCAGACTATTTTTGAGAAATATTACAATTAACTAAAATGTTGTTTATTTGAATAAAAATTAGTCTTTCTAAAATGTTTGATACTGTTTGATACTGGTTGGTAGTTATTGAGATTGATAAAATCCAAATTGCTCTTCTTGAGATGGCGCCTAACCACTGTTGCATGGAAGGCACCCGTCTGAAGAGCTATTCATTATGTTTAAAAAGTAATCGCAGAACAGTTCGTACAATGCTTTAAAAAATTGTGTTGGAACAGGGTCCTGAAGACCTGTGGTGGGCCTCACTGTGGTCTAAAACTTTGTCAAGTGTCTCAGCGTTTACCAGGGCAAAGCTGTCCAGTGTTTCCTCAAGTAAAGAAAGACACTCAGATGTAGTTAAAACCATGTCACGATTAGATAAAAGAGTGCATCTGATAGTGTCGATCTTACCTCTGAAGTGTGCAGCAAAATCCTCACAAAGGGCAGTGTAAATGAGTGTCAGCTCGAAGTGGAAATAACGGCATACTGGCCAGAGTTTGGATGGAGTCCAGATATCTGGCCCAAAGAAATAACGGCGATTCCAGAGGAGGTTGAAGTTATGAACGTATGTGAGTTTGATATGACTGCAGGTACGTAGAAGTCAGGTATTTAGACCTGTTAGCTGATTGAAGCGGTCAACGCTGTGTAATAGCGTCGGTAAGGGACCGCTGAGCCACACTGACAAACCGCATGTTTTAAGCAAAGCAAATAGGATGTGGAAGTCTTTTTTTGTCTTTTCTGATTGTAAACATAGTGTTTCATTACTTCCAATGTGTATGATAAGCCGAGATACAGGTGGCATCCAGAAGATCGGGAAGGACATCAACTATATCCGCAAACTTGGCTCCGTTGTAGCAGTGAGTGAAGGCATTAAAATAACAGATCCGCCTCAATATACTGTCCCCTACTATGAGAGCGTCTGGGCAGCCACATTTTCCGGGAGGGGAAACACTCCCACAGAACTGTCGCATGGAATGGTGCTGGCGAAGCTGAGTGGCTGCGGGGGTGGCAGTTGAGGACGTCACCGGGGGATGTTGCCGGCGATGTGACTCACTGATACGTCAAGACACCACGTCCCAAAGCAGCCTTATGCGTGAGGGGGCAGCTGAACTGTAGGAGCGACAGACATGGCCGGGGGTGCAGCGGAATCATCTGCCAGGGTGCCATCACCTCGACCCAGGTGGTACCATGCCGCAGGGTTGAGCAGGATGGTGTGGGGCAGGTTACTGGAATCCACGTCAGTGTGTCCTCCATGGGAGCTTCAGCCATTTGGGTGTCCTTCATGGGGGCTTCAGCTGGTGTTGATGAGAGTCTGCTTAAATGCCTACCCATGACGATGGCGGGGAGCTGGAGGAGGAGTTTCGTGAAGCTGTAAATCAGCCACTCCTTTCTCCTGAGCTCATCTGAAAGACGGTGTACATCCTCTCTCAGACAGTTTTATTTGCTTTTTCCAGCAAACGTCTTTGATCATTACAGTAATCAGCAGGCATTGTCATATACTTGCCCCGATGAATGGAGCTAGTAGGCTAGCAGGCTCGGCCGGAGGCTTGTCACAGGCAAGCAGGTTGGGCTATTCCGTGAGCAAGCTGGCCAGCTCAGCCATGAGCAAACTGGCAAGCTAGCAGGCTAAGTTCGGCCATGAGCAATTCCACGATTGTTGAAGAATGTCCATAAGTTTAAAAATCAAAAAGGAAAATACCAGCTTTCACGATCCGAACACAAATGTGTTATCCTGTCACAGCTTAAACGTGACTCGGTGGCAAGAATGAAAAGATCATTCTTCAAGTGTCAGACCGCGAGCCGGCTCCCTGTAGCATGCATGACCAGTACCACATACTGTAGGACCATTTGTAAAAGAAACTGTTAACAAACTGTTAAGACACGAAGAGTTTTTGTTTGTTTGTTTGTTTGTTTGTTTGTTGTCATGGCAAAAGCATATCCAAATCCTACATATCCTAAAATGTAATTAGCATCTTTGGGAAACAAATTTGCAAATCAGGAAATTTCATTTGGGACACATTAACGGGAAAGACATTTTGGCATTTAAACAGTGAAAAATATCACTTTAGAACAATCTTTTTCTTAGAAACAATTATCACCTTTTGAAGGATAACAACAATTCAAATACTCATATCACTAAAAATCATATTCATTCATTCATCTTTCGTACCACTTATTCTTTGGGCGAGAGGCGGGGTACACCCCGAACTGCTCGCCACCCAATCGGAGGGCACATATAAACAAAACCATTCGCACTCACATTTATACCTACGAGCAATTTAGAGTTTTCAATTAACCTACCATGGATGTTTTGGGGATGTGGGAGGAAACCGGAGTACCCGGACAAAACCACACAGGCATGGGGAGAAGATGCAAACTCCCCACAGGGGAGACCGAATTTTGAACCCGAGTCCTCAGAACTGTGAGGCAGATGTGCTAACTAGTCGCCCACTGTGCCACCATTAAAAATAATAGATTTTCAAAATGAAATTATTGATCAAATTATAAGAGAATGACCCATATATATGTGAAAAACAACTAAATCCCACATGAAAAGCACTTGGCGAAGGAGGCAAAGAGAAACTCACTTTAAGGAAGTACCCTTTAACAGGGATGACCTTCTCTCTGGGCGGGTTGGGTCGAAATGGAGAGACAGAATAGAGAGAGAGAGAGAGAGTAGATAGAGAGAGAAAACAGGATAGAGGGGTTGAGCACTGAGAGAGGGACAAAAGAACTATGGGCACAACAACAGCCGTATTAATCCATCTATCGATCCATTCTCAACACCGCTTAATCTGTTCTGGGTTGCAGGGCGCTAGAGCCTATCCCAGTTGACTTCGGGCAAAAGGCAGACTCCACCCTAAACTGGTTGCCGGGCAGTCGCAGGGCACATACAGACACAGACAACCATTCACACCCACCCACATTCACACTGAGTGGGAACGGAACCAATGCCGCCCACACCAAAGTCAGGCAAGTGTACCACTACACCATCAGTGACTCAGTATTGCAACACCTAGTAATATTCCCATGATGTCAGCAACAATGATGTTACCAGAACTATGTTTCTCTCATTTTTAAAAAGTAGATTACAAAGTGAACCAATATTTTTCCACAAAGCTCAGGATGTTATCATTGCGTTGCCTTTTCACATAGAAATACATCAAGTCATCAAATACTGAATCATCGAGATGGATTAGCAAAGCTTTGTGATTTAACAAAATAGTGTCGTTTCCTTCTCCCACCTGCCATGTGACCTGTCATTAAGCTATATCAAGCCTTTTTCCCTGCAGCGGATACATCAAAGCAGCGGGCTTGAAATCACAGGTGTTGAAGGATTAAGGGCTGCCGCAGGATGAGGTTTTATTGTTCAACTCATCTTTGATGAACTGTCACTTCAACTCACTTGTCTTTGGAACTTGGAACAGGAATTGACAACGCAGATTGACCATTGCTAAACCAAAAATATGATGTGTCCCTGCGCTCAAGCAGCTGCATAAAGTTGCAAATCAGAGACAAATACAGTTTAAAAAGCGATTGATGTGCAGATTAGCATCAATCACTAATAAGATCAGTCAGTTAACCCGAATTAGTTGAGTTTACCAAACAACCGCTTGGACGTCTATTTATGCCACTTACACGTCTGAAAATATCAGAACAATCGGCCTGATAAAAAGGGGGCATTCCAAAGGCAATTAGTAATGTACCAATTTCTTGCAAATTGATTGATAT